>NC_025690.1:17616917-17619827 GCF_000633955.1 Camelina sativa | reverse complement strand
AGCGACGTCAAATAGCCGCTCACAGGGATAACCATTTCTTCAATCCTGAGAACGAAAACCCGAGCAAGCAATATGACGCCGCCACCGCGCCACAACCGAGACCTGAAATTCTACCTCCGCCCCCACCAACCCATAAAAGGAATCCCGAGCGAACTGAGGATGCCAACGCTCCGGCTCCACGCCGAAGAATAAACATGATCATGGGTGGTCTGGCGACTTGCCGCGACTCGGTCCGTTCTATCAAAGCTTATCGACGGGGACTAGAGGCCAAGCGAGGATGGTTAGCTCAAAGCACGCCACCTACTACGAACTCCGACCCAATCGTGTTCACAGAAGCCGACGCATCAGGTCTCACTGGACCTCATAACGACCCACTGGTGGTCGAAATGGAGATCGGCGAGAGCATGGTCACCAAAATCTTGATCGACACAGGAAGTTCGGTAAACGTCATTTTCAAAGACGTGCTCATTCAAATGGAAATAGACTTGCGGACCACCGAACACGATGTTCAACCCCTCACCGGATTCGACGGCGACACAGTAATGACGGAAGGTACGATCATGCTGCCGGTCTATGTGGGTGGGACGATGCATTGTATCAACTTTGCTATCGTCGATAAGCCGATCGTATACAACGTCATCCTCGGCACTCCTTGGTTGCATATGATGAAGGTCGTGGCGTCAACTTACCACCAGTGCGTAAAGTTCCCAACTCCTAGAGGAATATTTACACTACAAGGGGACCCGCTGGTAGCACGAACCTGCTTCATCATCGAGCGTCAACAACGACACGCCCGGACGTTCACCGTTTCGAACTCAGCCGAGCGCCCAGACGGTCGCGTTCGCCCTAACTCCGAATCAATCGTCCAAGTAAACATTGACTCTTCCGACGCAACTCGATGCGTGGGAATCGGAGCCGACCTACCACAACCAATCAAGGACGAGCTCGTAAAGTTCCTGTGCCAGAACGCAGCGACCTTTGCATGGAGCATGAACAGTATGACCGGCATCGACCC
This sequence comes from Camelina sativa, assembly GCF_000633955.1. NCBI lineage: Eukaryota > Viridiplantae > Streptophyta > Magnoliopsida > Brassicales > Brassicaceae > Camelina > Camelina sativa. The sequence continues at coordinate 17,618,812 of NC_025690.1, read as the reverse complement.
AAATGTAACATGCCACGAGCTCAATGTGGACTCGACGTTCAAACCGATCAAACAAAGGCGTCGAAAGCTCGGACCGGAGCGTACCGCCGCCGTTAACGAGGAGGTCAAGAAACTACTCGAGGCTGGATCCATCCGTGAGGTTAAGTATCCTGACTGGCTGAGCAATCCTGTAGTGGTGAAGAAAAAGAACGGCAAGTGGCGAGTGTGTGTCGATTTTACCGATCTCAACAAGGCATGTCCAAAGGATAGCTTTCCCCTGCCGCGCATCGACCAACTAGTTGAGGCGACCGCGGGGAACGAGCTCTTGTCATTCATGGATGCGTACTCAGGATACAACCAAATTATGATGCACAAGAACGATCAGGAGAAAACGGCCTTCATCACCGATCAGGGAACTTACTGTTACAAGGTTATGCCATTCGGCCTCAAGAACGCTGGTGCAACCTATCAGCGCCTCGTCAACCGCATGTTTGCCGAGCAGCTCGGACGAACCATGGAAGTTTACATCGATGATATGCTGGTCAAGTCAACCCAGGCCGTTGATCACGTCTTGCATCTCGCTCAGTGTTTTGAAGTGCTAAACCGATACAATATGAAGCTGAACCCAGCCAAGTGTTCGTTCGGCGTGACTTCTGGAGAATTCTTAGGATACCTCGTCACGAAGAGAGGTATCGAAGCTAACCCGAAACAAATTTCGGCGCTCACCAACCTCCCATCTCCACGCAACACCCGAGAAGTTCAGCGCCTCACCGGGCGGATCGCTGCTCTGAACAGATTTATTTCACGCTCTACCGATAAGTGTCTACCTTTCTACCAGTTGCTTCGTAGCAACAAAAAGTTCGAATGGGATGATAAGTGCGAGTCTGCTTTCCAAGAACTCAAGCACTACCTAGCTACTCCCCCTGTCCTAGCAAAGCCCGATCAGGGCGAAACTCTATATCTGTACATCGCTGTCTCCGGTTCGGCGGTCAGTGGCGTACTAATCAAGGAGGACAGAGGAGAACAACACCCAATCTTCTATGTGAGCAAAAGCTTAGACGGAGCCGAGCTCCGATATCCCACGTTGGAAAAACTCGCTTACGCTGTGGTAATTTCGGCTAGGAAGCTTCGGCCGTATTTTCAATCCCACACTGTTGAAGTCTTAACCAACCAACCCCTGCGAACCATCCTCCACAGCCCCAGTCAATCGGGCCGCCTGGCGAAGTGGGCAGTGGAACTCAGCGAGTACGACATCGAATATAAAAACCGCACTTGTGCAAAATCTCAGGTGCTCGCTGATTTCTTGATCGAACTTCCCCCCGAGCTAGAGTTCGGCTGTCCGCGAGAGGAGAAGTGGACACTGCACGTGGATGGCGCATCCTCTCGCCACGGCTCCGGGATCGGCATTCACCTCGTTTCACCAACGGGTGAAGTACTCGAACAATCGTTCCGACTCGCCTTTCCCGCCTCGAACAACGAGGCCGAGTACGAAGCCCTAATCGCCGGAATGCGATTGGCAAGTGGAATAGGGGTGAAAAAGATACAAGTCTTCTGTGACTCACAGCTGGTAACTCACCAGTTTAGCGGCGATTACGAGGCGAAGAACGACCGCATGGATGCCTACCTCCGAGTTGTCCAAGATATGTCCAACAATTTTGAGACATTCGAGCTGAACAAAATTCCCCGAAGTGACAACGCACCGGCCGATGCTCTGGCCGTCCTCGCATCCACCTCCGACNCATTTGCAGGCACGAAATTCCGTATGAGATCGTCACCGACAACGGCGCGCAATTCACTTCGCTCCAATTCGAAATTTTTTGCGCAAAGTGGAGAATCCGTTTGAGCAAGTCAACCCCCCGCTACCCGCAGGGCAACAGACAGGCCGAAGCGACCAATAAGACCATCATTGACGGACT
>NC_025690.1:17592628-17616817 GCF_000633955.1 Camelina sativa | reverse complement strand
TGGTTCTAGTGTCATGCCATTTGTTGGTGTTTATGATTTGTAGTTTTTTACATTGCTCAGACCTAATTGTCTTTGCATTGTTATAAGTTTAAATCATTAAATGTATATCACACTGTCACAATTATATGCACGTTAACTCTCGTTGTTGTTAGGTTTCTCGAAAAACTTTTTTTTAACAATTTAATAAATACATAAAAATTACCTCTTATAATCTTTTTAAAAATAGAGAAAAAGTAGATCATATAAAGTAGAATCTAGAGAAAAACAAAAGTTAAGAATTCAAACAATTAATTTTCTAGCGACTTAATTTAGAAACTACTACAACGATTATATTTACCACACAGTTTTACCAACATTTATTGTATTTTTTAAACTTTTGAATTGGTTTGATGGTCCTTCCTCCTCATATTTTTTGCTAATGGCTCTATTTAAACTTAATATAAGTCTGCAAAGTGTGTTTTAGATGATAATGGAATTTGAAAAATTAACAAATTTCTTAAATAATATATAAGTATGTGATATTTTCTACTAACTTTTGAGTGTGAATTAAATTTAAATTCATATTAATATAATATTAAAATAAAATTTTAATTTACCGATACTGAGGTATAAATTACAACGCAACAGTAGAAATTGATAAGTTTCTTCGGTAATATATAAGTGTATATGGCAAATCCCTACTCTTAAGTTAGTTGTTGGATATGAGTTAGATCTACATTAATTAGTAGTATTAGAATTGATGAAATTTTTATGTATGTTAACCGACTTAGATTTAAAATTTTGGTTTACTCCTTCAAAACAAGAAGAGAAAAGTTGGCTCCTTTGTTATTACCACTTACCAGCCTCAAACTGTGGTTAATTATCCTAATTAAACTCTTACTAGAAGTCAACAAACTCGAGCCACCTCGTTTCCGGTTCGACCCGAAAAGATTAAATAATAGTCAAACATGAATTTTCGCACTCATATGCGTTGGAGAATCCGCATGTTTGTTTACTCATGTCTCTGCTTCAAACAGCCTATAAAAATACCAACTAGGAAGTAAAATAATACTTTCGATTCAAACACATTTGATTATTATTTTTTCCCAACGAGGAGTTGGTGTGGGTATTAAAATATCGTTATAGACGTTTTGGCCTTTGTAATGATGACAACAAATAAACTATTGCGCGAATCCTGCGTATGCACGTTTAGTATATCTTTCCCGTGATATTTTTTCACGTTTCGATAAAATTTTCAATTATAAAAATAAAACTAACATAGTTAGTTCCCCTTCGTTGAATCAACGCATGGATTTTTGACAGCATTAATTAACTCTATAAGACAACTGGTTCAAGCGACTATGCATCCACACAACAATAACTCATTTAAGAAAAATCTAAACTCAATTTTTTTTTTCTTTTATAACCTTGGGTGATACATTCGTCTCTATCAACAAGATATTTTGTTCGGGAGAAAAGATGCCCATTAATGATCAGAAAGGTTCGACTTGGTTCGTTGTTCCGGCTGTGCTGGCCGTCTTGTCCATTATCTCGTATCGGACCATAATTATGGCGGGAGATGTAGAGGGGGCGAAAAATATATTGGGAGCGGCTAAGACCATTCCGGTTCCTGCTGTTGGACCAGAAAGCATTGAGTTTGACCCGCAAGGAGAAGGTCCTTATGCTGCCGTGGTGGACGGGCGTATTCTCAAGTGGCGCGGCGATGATCTCGGCTGGGTTGAGTTTGCCTACACATCTCCTCACAGGTTTTTTTCTATCAAACAATGTTGTTTATTAGAACACACTGACACCTAATTTATCTTTAAAAAAAAAAACGACATTAGATGAGGAAATTAAGCTAGAGGTAAAAAAAAATATGATAGTAATAAGTTGAGGAGAGATGTAGTCTTTTCCGAAAAGTCGAATAAGTAAATTAACTAATAATTTATTTATAACCTTGTTGTATGAATTAAGAGGGAACTGCTCAACACAAAAAGTAGTGCCTAGTTGTGGAAGGCCATTGGGACTTACTTTTGAGAAGAAAACTGGAGATTTGTACATCTGTGATGGTTACTTGGGGCTCATGAAGGTTGGACCACAAGGAGGCCTCGCCGAGGTACTTGTTGATGAAGCCGAAGGTCGTAAAATTATGTTTGCCAACCAAGGGGATATGGACGAAGACGAAGATATCTTCTACTTTAATGATAGTAGTGACAAGTATCATTTCAGGTACTCTACTTATTATGGGCCTTTATACATATATTTAGGACTCGTATAAACTTCGAGATTTGTTTGCTTCCGCAAAAATTAGTGTTTGAAACAATTCAAACTTTCTGTGATTTTTTATTTGGATTGAATGTGTGAAGTTTATCCAAAAACTTAATTAATGTGATGTTGGTCTTTCAGGGACGTATTTTTGGAGGGTGTCAGACTTGAGCCGTCAGGAAGAGTGATCAGTTACAACAAGAAGACGAAAGAGGTCAAAGTTGTAATGGACAATCTTCGTTGTAACAACGGTTTGGCTCTAAACAAAGACCGGTCTTTCCTAATTACATGTGAGTCTGCCACGAGTCTTGTCCACAGATACTGGATCAAAGGTCCCAAAGCCGGGACTCGTGATATCTTTACGAAAGTCCCGGGTTACCCCGACAACATCCGGCTGACACCTACAGGAGACTTTTGGATTGGTATACACTGTAAAAAAAACCTAATCGGTCCATTTATTGAGAGGAATCCGTGGGTCGGGAAATTAGTTGAAAGGACAGTAAGTTTGAAGTATTTGATTGCTTTCCTTAACGGATTTAAGCCGCACGGGGTCGCAGTGAAAATATCAGGGGAGACAGGTGAGGTACTTGAGGTACTCGAAGACAAAGAAGGAAAGACGATGAAGTATGTAAGCGAGGCTTATGAGAGAGAAGATGGAAAGTTATGGTTTGGGTCCGTTTACTGGCCAGCCGTTTGGGTTCTTGATCGCAAATGAGTGATCATGTTGTATTTACCTTAAATGTTTTGAATATTAATAAACACTCGAATTAACTTAGTATTACACTACAAAATATTTATCTTTAAAATATAATAATTTATTATTACAAGGTTTAAAAATTCTGATCAAAATTAAAATATTCGATTATGATAAAACCATCATATAATACATACATGAATCATACGAAGCTTTTCTAAAACGTTGAAGACTTAAAATCGTTTCTTTGCTGTATTCTTCAATCATCAGACTTATAAACATAATGGCCAACATTTGTAAAGAACTCGGACCACCTAATTCACCCGGCACTGATATAAGCAAATAATGGAGCATAATTTTGATTTTATGGAGATTTGTTTCACCAAACGTATCGAATAGTTCTTTCACCCGGGACTTAAATATGTATAAGCAAACAATGGAGGATGGAGCATAATTTTGATTTCATCAAGATTTGTTTCACCACACATATCGAATAGGCGAATAAGTTAATCACTATCTTTAGATGTAAATAAATGGTCCTACAAATATATTGAAATAATCGGTGGAGCTTGTTGACTTGCACTCAGAGTTTAATTAGGATAATCTCAATTTGAGTCTGGTTATAATAAGGACCCAACTTTTCTCTTCGACTTTTTAAAGAGTAAACCAAGATTGAAATCGGTTATTTGTTGTTTAAAAAATAATAATATTATAATACAATGATTTGAAAAAGAAAAAAACCATGGTATTATTACTCAGGTCCTACCATTTATGAAAATGGTTTTACGCAAATGTGTGTTCGCTCATATTAGGAAAATGGTTTTAGCCAACAATAAGAAAGCCAAAGTAAACATCCGCTATGTTTAAATGTGTATCACATGTCAAAACTAAGTGTACGTTAACTCTGTCTTTGTTGTTTGTTGTGACGTCTACTTTTAAGTTCTAAAAGGTGTCTTTAGTGTTTGTTATTGTAAAGGTTTTATGATCTATCAAAGGCTCATCTTCACAGTTATAACGTAATCATATGGTGATAGGTGACATCGTATAAGGTGTCAAATGATCTGATCTAATCTAGAATGTCAGAGACATGTAGTTTACTGGTAAACTGTATTTAACTGGTTATATGTTTTTGACAAATATAATTTACCAATTTACATAAAAATATCTTATTACATCCACGTAAATATGTTTTATTTTGTTTTAAACACTTTTTTTGGTGTGAAAAGGCTAATTCAGATCTAGTGATTGATCAAAAAGATTATGTTTCTATATTCAACAAAAAAAAAAAAAGATTATGTTTCTAGATCAAATATGAAATTCGATTTTCAGAAAACGCTATCTTCCAACATATGGATGCAAAGTTTAAAAAATATTTTTACGTCTTCATCATCATAATTTATTGTGATTGTAGGTGCAGACAAATCCAACTTTCTAAAAGTTTCATTTTTATTGCATATAGTTAAATCTGTTTTATTTGATCAAAAAAAAAAAAAAATCAATTTTACAATATGAAAGGGTTCAAATTGTTGACTTGAGCTTGAAGAAAGCTTGAGCCTCAAACATAACTAATCCAACCGAGTTATGGAAAAGGAGAATAAAAGGAAGTTTAGGAGATATCTAAACTCGTATATTTTCCTATTTGGGTTAGGAAATTTTGTTAAGAATTTTTATATATAAAGCTTATGCAAAGGTGTTGCATAACCTAAGAGAGTTTGAGAGATTGTAAGAACTTGAGAGACTTTAGTTTTGAGGTATTTTCTAAGGCTAATAAAAAGAGTTATTCTTTATAAATCTTTGAGTTCTTAATCTTTCGTTTACAAGAATTGGTATTAGAGCCAAAAACAGAGTTCGTGAGAAAGAAATTATGAGTGAGATTGCCGTGATACCAGACCAGACTGCGTCACCAGAAAAACCACCAGGAGGAGGACCCTCTTCAATCCAATGTCCTATGCTTACAGCCACAAACTATACCGTGTAGTCTATGAAGATGAAAATTTGTCTCAAAGTGCACAAAATTTGGGATATCGTGGAAGTCGGGACAACGAATGATGAGAAGAACAACATGGCAACAACTTTATTATTTCAGTCTATACCCGAAGCACTTATTCTACAAGTGGGTGAGCTTGATACGGCGAAGAAGGTCTGGGAAGCAATCAAAGCCAAACACATGGGAGCATACAGGGTCAAAGAAGCAAGACTACAAACCCTTATGGCATATTTCAACCGCCTCCGGATGAAAGATTCTGAAACCATTGACACTTTTGCAGGGAAGTTGTCAAAGTCGGCTGCTTTAGGAGTTAACATAGAAGAATCGAAATTAGTTAAGAAGTTTCTTAAGAGCCTTCCTCGGACGAAGTTTATTCATATAGTGGCGTCTCTCGAGCAAGTATTAGATCTTAATACTATTACTTTTGAAGACATCATAGGTCGATTGAAAGCTTACGAAGAACGAATATTTGAGGAAACAGAGGAAGAAGCTCATACTAACCAAACTAAATTGATGTATTCCAACTACGAAGGCCAGAGTCGAGATTTCACTGGAAATTACAGAGGCAAAGGACGTGGAAACCGGTTCTATCCAAGAGGAAGAGGACGTGGAAGATACAATGGTGGAAGAGATCAGTCAAGAAACATTGACAAGACTGGTCATTATGCGTCAGACTGTCCCGATCGTCTACTCAACCTGCAGGAAGCTCTTGAAACTAATAATAATGATACACAAGATGCAGATGAACTCATGATGCATGAAGTTGTATATTTGAATAAGGAAAAGTACATACCAAGCAAGTATGAAACGAGGACTGGGGATGAGGATGTTTGGTATCTTGACAACGGAGCCTCTAATCATATGACGGGCGATCGGAGATATTTTGACAAAATTGATGACTCTGTTACAGGAAAAGTGCGGTTTGGCGATGACTCTCGCATCGACATAAAAGGGAAAGGATCGATCTCCTTTATAGACTTAAATGGTGAATCAAGAGTGATGACAAATGTTTATTTTATTCCCAATCTTAAGAGTAACATCGTCAGCTTAGGCCAAGCAACAAATTCTGGATGTGATATACGGATGAGAGGGGAACATTTGATAATGCGTGATTACAAAAGAAATCTTCTTGTTAAATCAGTAAGGTCGAGAAATCGTTTATACAAAGTACACATGGGAATCAATAACACCGCACGCTTACATCTGACGTCTATAAGCGGGTCAAGTAGGTGACACGCTAGACTGGGACACATAAATCTTGACACAATCAAGTCTATGTTTCAAAAGGAGCTTGTTCAATGAGTACCTCATGTTGTGTTTGAGAAGGAAATATGTAGCTCATGTCTACTAGGGAAGCAAACTAGGCATGTGTTCCCTCAAGCCGCAACATATCGAGCAACAAAGATATTTGAACTTGTGCACGGAGACCTTTGTGGTCCCATAACACCAAGTACACCAGCTGGAAACAAGTATATCTTTGTTCTTATTGATGATTGTTTGATACAGAGAGTTTTAAACCCTATTTTCCTACTGCAAGTGCACAGCAAAGAAGCAGTACTTAGGGGTCGAATCCCACGAAGACCAAGTTTTACTCTATGGTTCTATTGGTTCAATTTCAAGCTAAGACAATTCAAAGTTGGGTTTGGTTGGTAACAGTAACGCGATTAAAACGGTATAAAAGGCAATAAGCAAAACACTATATCAGGGGTAATTCTCGGGAATTTCAGAGATAGCAACTAAACAACTATTCAGGGCATAGATTAAGTACCAGTCTAGAACTCAAACATAAATATAAACTGATCCACTGTCGTGGTATCAATAACTCTATCTGATCGATTCTGTGCGGAAACGCGGAGCACGTGCTCAGACATCCGGAGCACATGCTCGGCGTTCCATAAACCCTAAACTGTCGTTTGAGCCCAGAATCGCAGACAAGCATTAAAGAACAGGAATGATAAGTTCACAAATCACCTACACATCAACTTTCGCAGGTCTAGGATAATTTGCCCACTAATGTCTTTTCTAGCAACCTATTACACTTTTGATGAATAGATAAACCTAGAATCATAGATTGGGTGATCAAATCAACCTAAGCATTAAGTCTAACAATAGTGAAGACAATCGATTATATAAAGCCCTATTTGTGTTCTGTTGCTAACCCATGAAACCCCTTTTGAAACCCCTAATCTAGCAAAGAAAACTACTCAGACATAGAGAAATGAATAGCCAACATAGATGAGAAATTCAATAGCATAAAAATATAAAAATCACAAGGGTTCAGAATCGCTTCTCTAACGTAGCCGCTCTTCCTCTCCCTCACAAAACGTCGCTCCCCCAAAAACCAAAAGAAAAAGGTCCCAAAAAATGTCTCCCCTAAAACCCTAGGTTAAATAGCATACAAGTAGAGAAAAATAAGGAAAGATTCCAAATTTAAATCTCCCTATAAAAAAACGATCTCAGCCCTCTTTCTCTCACAAAGGATCGCCTAAAATAAGGGGAATTAGGCAGGGAATCGGCGCCTAGATGCTTGCCACGTGTCGTCATGAAACCGTAGAGTTGGGAGCATGTGCTCGGAAATCGGGAGCATGTGCTCATGGGTCTAAAATCAGCTTTTCTGCTCCAATTCAACTCCTTTCTGCTCCGATTGCTCCTGCTGTTCCAATCCTTGCTTTTAGCTTCCTAGCCTCTTATTATAACCTGAAAAGGACTCAAACAACTTACAAAACTATCAAATAAACGGGGTCAAAGTGAGTCAAAACCGTAACATATCACTGTTCAAGGTATATGTGGACTGTTCTGCTAAGAGAGAAAAGTGATGCGTTTGTAAAGTTCAAAAACTTCAAGAAGTTAGTAGAACAAGAATCCGGAGTTAGCATTAAGACGTTCAAAACAGATAGAGGAGGTGAGTTTGTATCACATCAGTTCAACTTGTTCTGTGAAGAATTTGGTATACAACGCCATCTCACTGCTCCTTACACTCAACAACAAAATGGTGTGGTTGAGAGACGCAATAGGACTTTGTTAGAGATGACAAGGAGCATCATGAAGCAGATGCATTTGCCAAATTATTTATGGGGTGAAGCAGTAAGACATTCTACTTACATTCTCAATAGGGTGACTACAAGAGCTCTTAAAGATAGAACTCCGTATGAGATTCTTTGAAGCAAAAGGCCTCATATTGATCATCTCCGGATTTTTGGTTGCATCTGCTATGCCAAGGTAGAAAAACCGCATTTAAAGAAGTTAGATGACAAGTCACGGATGCTTGTTCATCTTGGAACTGAACCAGGGTCAAAGGCATTTCGTCTTCTTGAGCCACAATCGCGAAAAATAGTGGTTAGCAGAGATGTTGTATTTGATGAATCTAAAGGGTGGAACTGAAAGTATAACAACTCGCAACAAGAGAGTAATGGAAATTTTACAATTGCGTTTGGAATTTCTGGAAATCGTGGTATACGAGAAGATAAAGGAGATATCTCAGAGATAGAAACAAATGAGCTTGAATCTCCTCTCGATAGCGATGGAGCAGAGTCTGCAGGAGAATCTGCGATAGGAGAGTCTGTGAAAATTCGAGAGTTGGAGAATGAGGATGAGAATGAAGGAGACAATGAAGCAGAGCATGAAGATATCTTTGGACAACCAGAACCTGCTCTAAGAAGATCAACGAGGCAAGTTGTCAAACCAAAGTACCTAAATGATTATATCCTGTTTGCTGAAGAAGAAGGTGAAGCATTGTTGTTATACTTAAATAATTAGCCCAGAAACTTCGTTGAAGCAAAGGAGTCGAAGGATTGGAGACTTGCGTGCGAAGAGGAGATCAACTCTATTAAGAAAAATAGAACTTGGGATCTAGTTGATCTACCAATTGGAGCAAAGCCAATCGGTTTGAAGTGGGTCTTTAAACTCAAACGCAACTCTGGTGGTAATATTAACAAATACAAAGCTCGGTTTGTTGCTAAAGGCTCTGTGCAGCATTATGGGATAGACTTTGATGAAGTCTTTGCTCCTGTGGCTCGGTTAGAGACAATACGACTTCTCATTGATCTCGCATACTCGAACGGCTGGGAGATTCATCATCTGGATGTTAAGACGGCTCTCCTCCACTAAGAGTTAAAGGAAATCGTTTATGTCACACAACCAGAAGGCTTTGAAGAAGAGGGCAGAAAAGATAAAGTTTATAAGCTTAACAAAGCTCTTTACGGCTTGGTAGATAAAAGGTTGTTTTAATGGTGGAGCTATAGAGTGTTTAGGGGTTACCATTACTTCGAAAGAGATGCAGGATATCGCACAAAATGGTAAGGGAGAGTGGACTCATTGATGTCCACAACCTCTAATCACTCTCCTCTTCTTATCTTCTCAAACTCAGCATCTCTTTTCTCCTCAGGGTACAACGCATGCTCGGGGTGTGTAACACTAGCTCTGGTCCCTNAAATAGAACTTGGGATCTAGTTGATCTACCAATTGGAGCAAAGCCAATCGGTTTGAAGTGGGTCTTTAAACTCAAACGCAACTCTAGTGGTAGTATTAACAAATACAAAGCTCGGTTTGTTGCTAAAGGCTATGTGCAGCGTTATGGGATAGGCTTTGATGAAGTCTTTGCTCCTGTGGCTCGGTTAGAGACAATACGACTTCTCATTGATCTCGCATACCCGAACGGCTGGGAGATTTATCATCTGGATGTTAAGACGGCTCTCCTCCACTAAGAGCTAAAGGAAATCGTTTATGTCACACAACCAGAAGGCTTTGAAGAAGAGGGCAGAAAAGATAAAGTTTATAAGCTTAACAAAGCTCTTTACGGATTGAGACAAGCTCCTAGAGCATGGAATAACAAGGTGAATAAAATTTTGGTAGACTTACAGTTTGAGAAGTGTTCGAAAGAACCATCAATTTACAGAAGAAAGGAACATGAACAACTTTTAGTTGTCGTTGTCTATGTCGACGATCTGTTAGTAATGGGAACAAGCTTATGCAACATTGATGAATTCAAGAAAGAAATGTCTTCTAAGTTTGAAATGAGTTATCTCGAGAAGTTGACATACTATTTGGGAATTGAGGTGCTGCAGTACGATTGAGGAATCATATTAAGTCAGAGACGTTACGCTTTGAAGATCCTTGAAGAGGCCGGAATGAAAAGTTGTAATTCGGTTCAGACGCCAATGGAGGCTGGAATACAATTGTCTAAAGCTGAAGAAGAAACCGAGATAGATGCTACGATGTTTAGAAAGAATGTGGGATGTTTTCGGTACTTACTCCACACAAGGCCAGACTTGTCATATGCTGTTGGAGTCTTGAGCCGATACATGCAGAGTCCAAGACATTATCATGGAGTGGCTATGAAACAGTGTCTAAGATATCTACAGGGAACAAAAAATCTTGGTTTGGTGTTTAAGCGATCAATATCGAAAGTACCAAGACTAATAGGGTATAGTGACAACAGTTATAACACAAATCCTGACGATGGGAGAAGCACAGCATGACATGTTTTCTATCTTAACGGAAGCCCAATTACGTGGTGTTCACAAAAACAAGATATGATGGCTATGTCTTCATGTGAAGCTAAATTTATGGCCGGAGCAGAGGCTGCAAAACAAGCTTTGTGGCTTAAAGACTTGCTTGGTGAAGTCACTGGTCTTCCGTGTCAGAAGGTAATCCTACATATCGACAATCAGTGTTCTATTGCACTTACAAAGAATTCGGTCTTCCATGGACGAAGCAAACACATACACACTCGCTATCATTTCATTAGAGAGTGTGTCGAAAAAGAATATATAATGGTGGAGCATGTTCCATGAGAGGAACAAAGGGCAGACATCCTAACTAAGGCACTAGGAAAGATCAAACACAAGGAGATGAGAGATCTCATTGGAGTTCAAAATTTGGAGAAAACTGATTTCAAGTTTAAGGGAGAAAATGTTGACTTAAGCTTGAAGAAAGCTTGAGGCTCAAGCATAACTAATCAAACCGAATTATGGAAAAGGAGAATAAAAGGAAGTTTAGGAGATATCTAAACTCGTATATTTTCTTATTTGGATTAGGAAGTTTTGTTAAGAGTTTTTATATATAAAGGTTATGCAAAGATGTTGCATAACCTAAAAGAGTTTGAGTGATTGTAAGAATTTGAGAGGCTTTAGTTTTGAAGTATTTTCTAAGATTAATAAAGAAAATTTTTTTTTATAAATTTTTGAATTCTTAATCTTTCGTTTACAAGACAAATATGCTATGATAAAGTTTAACATAGAAAATTAAACACGTTTGCCTCGCCATAGTAGTTAAATCTGCCGTGTAACAAAAAAAAAAGTAATACTCGCGGTTCTGTGTGAAGTGTGAACACATCAGTGACATATAATATGGCCGAAAATAAAGTCGAGTTAAATGTCATACGGAGTTTAACTTCAAATTAATTTTATTAGTCGACAATAATTAGTCGGCAACGAGTTCATTTAATTCAAATATATATTCCTACTAGTATATAAACTTCTGCTTTGGTAACCGAAAAAATAGGTTATATCTTCAACTTTGGTCGGGTCCGGGAAGACAGTTGAATTTTCGCACTAATAATTGCGTTAGAGAATTCGCTTTTTACTCATGTTGGCTCTTTTTTAACTTGTCAGTCATGTTTTTTCTGATGAGAAGTTGGTCTAAATAAATATCATAAATCACCTATTTTCCTTATTAAAAAAAAGCATATCGTTAATTGTAATGATAATCATAAAAAATACTGCAAAACGTATGTACCTGCGTAACATCTGTTTTTTTTTCTTTAATTGGTTTTGCGTGCGCGAAACATCTTCCCGTCATTTTCGTGTACTCGCAATTCCGATAATTTCAATTAATAAACTGACCTTGCCACCTTCGTTGACGCATGGTTTGTTCTTCCCACCGCATGTACTCTTTATTAGACAAGTGGCGCTTAAAACGAAATGGTGAGACGTGTATACCTACGAATCCCCCAAACATTAAGAAAAATATAAACTCACATTTTTTTGGATTTTATATAATTACTTCACCTGTATTTGAGCTACAAAATTTATTTAAGTTTTAGTTACATACTATTTTGATCCGGGGAAAAAATGCCGCTTAATCAAAAAGTTCCGACTTGGTTCGTTGTTCCGGCTGTGCTGGCCGTCTTGTCCATAATCTTGTATCGGATCACAATTGTGCCGGGAGATATAGAGGGCGCCAAAAATATATTGGCAGTGGCTAAGACCATTCCAACTCCTGTTGTTGGACCTGAGAGCATTGAGTTTGACCCACAAGGAGAAGGTCCCTATGCTGCCATGGTGGACGGCCGTATCCTCAAGTGGCGCGGCGATGATCTCGGCTGGGTTGAGTTTGCATACACATCTCCTCACAGGTTTTTTTAAAATTTTTTTTTTTAGTATATGTATATACCAAATAAGTAAAAAGAAAGAGAATAAGAAAGTACCAAATTAGTTGAGGAAATTTTACCCAAGATGTCTCGGCTTCCACTCGTGTGTTGTGTCTAAACTCTCTATTTTAAGCACACACCAAAAATCTAGTTATATGGATCAGCTTTAGTTTTATCTATAATAGATCACTAACTAGATCTAAACTCGGTGAATCAGCTTGAGTTTTATAACTAGATTTTAAGGTTTCTGATCAAAATATATTTGTGCAAAAATTCCTTGGATCTGTTTGAATATTTTATAGTTTATATATTTCTTTCTTTTTTACCATACTTTCATAATAGTAACTTAGAAAAATAATTCAATCCCTTTTATCTTAGGAGTATTTTGGAAACTCGATCAAACTCATAAGGCTACACATTTGTGTCAACCTGTCAGCCTAGTCTTAGCTAGCGGCTTGGTAACCGGTCACCTGACAAAAATATATATTTTCATTACTTAGGCTTCTCTGAAAAATCATATAACCCTATAACTAATATACTTTTAATATAACCTTTCTTGTATGAAGAGGGAACTGTTCAAGATATGACGTGGTGCCTACTTGTGGAAGGCCATTGGGACTTACTTTTGAGAAGAAAACGGGAGATTTGTACATCTGCGATGGTTACTTGGGGCTCATGAAGGTTGGACCACAGGGAGGCCTGGCCGAGTTACTTGTTGATGAAGCCGAAGGTCGTAAAATTATGTTTGCTAACCAAGGGGATATGGACGAAGAGGAAGATGTCTTCTACTTCAATGATAGTAGTGACAAGTATCATTTCAGGTATTGTACTTATTATGCTTTATACATATATTTAGGATCCGAGAGCATTTACGAAAAAGACTCATAAACTTCGAGATTTCTTTGCTTCCGCAAAAATTAGCGTTTGAAACAATTCAATCTTCATGTAATTTTTTTGGATTGAATGAAAGTTTATTCCAAAACTTTATGTGATGTTTGTCTGTCAGGGACGTATTTTTGGAGGGTGTCAGTGGCGACCCATCGGGAAGAGTGATCAGATACAATAAAAAGACGAAAGAGGCCAAAGTTGTAATGGACAATCTTCGTTGTAACAACGGTTTGGCTCTAAACAAAGACCGGTCTTTCCTAATTACATGTGAGTCTGCCACGAGTCTTGTCCACAGATACTGGATCAAAGGTCCCAAAGCCGGAACTCGTGATATCTTTACGAAAGTCCCGGGTTATCCCGACAACATCCGTTTGACATCAACGGGAGACTTTTGGATTGGTATACATTGCAAAAAGAACTTAATAGGGAAACTGATTCTGAGATATAAATGGCTTGGAAAATTGGTTGAAAAGACAGTAAGTTTGAAGTACGTGATTGGTTTTATCAACGGATTTAAGCCGCATGGGGTTGCCGTGAAAATATCCGGAGAGACGGGAGAAGTTCTTGAGGTACTTGAAGACAGAGAAGGAAAGACAATGAAGTATGTAAGCGAGGCTTATGAGAGGGATGATGGAAAGTTATGGTTTGGGTCTGTTTACTGGCCAGCCATTTGGGTTCTTGATCGCAAATGAGTGATCATGTTGTATTTTACTTGTGAGTTTTGAATTTTAATAAATGTGTACATATTTTAAATCAACACTTTTTAAGGGAGAAAAAAAATTTGGATAATTCTTTTTAAGAAATTTTTGAATATTTGGTATTATTAATTAAGGAGAATTTTTGAGAAATACTTTTTTTGATGTATTTTTTTTAAAAATATTTTTTTTATATCTATTTTTTTCAAAAATATTTTTTTTTAAATATAAAAAATTATAAAATTTTATATGATTTATAAGGTACCTCTAAATAATAACTAATACTTCAAAATTCGATCTAATTATTTATAAATTTCTAAAAAAATTAAAAGGTTTTTACAATGTATTTTAAAGGTTTATAAAGTTTTTAAAAGATTTTTAAACAGTTTTTAAAAAAAAAATAAAATATATTTTTGTTGTATTTATAAAATATATAAAAAATTTATACAGATAAAAGTAATTTGTATATATATTAATAAGTTTATACATAAATTTAAAAAAAATCGAATTTTTAATGGTTTTTTTTGGTAAAATTTAAAGAAGGGAGTATTTTTGAAAGATGATATTAAAATTCCTCCTTAATTAACACGTGGTAATAATAATGATTCGGCGGTTTCAACCAACCTTGAACAAACCTTGGTCCCAAACGAATTGAAAGTTTCAAAACTAAAATGGTACTGTAGTCCCACCCGCTTTCTATAGTTACACTACGGCTCTTGCTCTTTCATTATTCGACAACTGGCATTTCAAGGACAAATTGTAATCCTTCTACTATACACGTGTATTCTCTTCATTCACTCAGCTAACTCTCTATACTCTCCCGTGAGACATATTTAGTTGTATATATAGTTATCTCTATAGAGGTTTCAGCTAACAAATTAAAACTATTTGAGTTGCACAAGTCTTTGAGTGTGAGAAAAATGCCAGTTAACCAGAAGATTCCAAGCTGGATCGCCGTTCCGGCTGTTTTGGCCGTCTTGGCCGTTATTACGTATCAGATACTCCTTGCGCCAGATCATATAGAAGGCTCCAAAAATATACTGTCAACGGCTAAGACCATTCCTCTCCCTATTGATGCACCGGAGAGCATGAACTGGGATCCAAAAGGAGAAGGCCCTTATGTAGCCCTCACCGATGGTAGTATTCTTAAGTGGCGTGGCCATGATCTCGGCTGGGTTGAGTTCGCCTACACATCTCCTCTCAGGTTTTCTTTTATGATGATATCTAGCTATAAGACTTTATATATTGAAGACAATAAGCAAATAACCCCGTTGTTAAAACCCCAAAACAAAAACCTTTTGTTCTGTTCTGTTTAGTTTTTATTTTTTAAAAATAAATTTTGTCTTAGTTTCTACAGTATATATATTCGGAGAAAAATTCAGATATTAATGAACTAATTTAGCCGTTTGGCTCTGTTGTGTGAACCAGCTGAACTTTTTATGAAAATATCATTTTAGTAAAAACTTAAACAAATTTCTACTTAAAACTATTATAAATTATTAAATGTCGAAGAAAAAAACTTAATTGTTAAATACATTAATAGAAATATGATGCAAAGACATTATTATAACTTCTTTAACATTTATTAACTTTTTCTATGGTGACTTCTCATATATTATCCTTGTTATATGAAGAGGGAATTGTTCAAAGCACGAAGTAGTACCTTCTTGTGGAAGGCCATTGGGACTTACTTTTGAGAAGAAAACGGGAGATTTGTATATCTGCGATGGTTACTTCGGGCTCATGAAGGTTGGACCAGAGGGGGGCTTGGCCGAGTTAGTTGTTGGGGAAGCCGAAGGTCGTAAAGTTATATTTGCCAACCAAGGGGATCTCGACGAAGAGGAAGATGTATTCTACTTCAATGATAGTAGCGACAAGTATCATTTCAGGTATTTACTAATTAGGCTTTTACCTAATTTAGACTATATATATATATATATATATATTTACTGAAGGTCACGTTTTTTAAGAAATGACTTTGTAAATCTTTACGTTATTTATGTCGACTAGAGAGGTATTCTTCGTAACTATCAGTGGCGAACGGTCTGGAAGAGTGATTAGATACGACAAGAAGACAAAAGAAGCTAAAGTCATCATGGACAATTTCCGGTGTAACAACGGTTTGGCTCTAAACAAAGATCGGTCTTTTCTAATTGTTTGTGATTCCGCCACGGGCCTTGTCCATAGGTATTGGATCAAAGGTTCTAAAGCTGGGACCCGAGATATCTTTTCACAGGTTCCTGGTTATCCCGACAACATCCGTCTGACACCAACGGGTGATTTTTGGCTCGGCATACATTGTAAGAAGAACTTGATAGGGAAATTGATGGTGAATTATAAGTGGATAGGGAAGTTTTTTGAAAAGACGGCGAGTTTGGACTTTCTGGTTGGGTTGATTAACGGATTTAGGCCGCATGGAATCGCCGTGAAAATCTCTGGGGAGACAGGGGAGATCCTTGAGATTCTTGAGGATAGAAAAGGGAAGACGATGAAGTATGTAAGTGAGGCTTATGAGAGAGATGATGGAAAAATATGGTTCGGGTCCGTTTTCCAACCTGCAGTATGGGTTCTTGACCGCAAATGAATGTTTTATATATTACGTATTATGGGGTTTTTACTTAAGCAACCGTACCAATAATGTGCATCTTTGTGTTTTTTAAACAAAAACATGTTTTATTTATGAGTGAATTTGTCAGTATGTATAGTTTAAATAAATCTTAAGACCGTATTATTCTAACCCATATGAGTATGATCCAACGGTGGGAAATCCCCTTTCCGATGCAATCTTTATATATTTAAGCATGATCGTTTTAGTTAAAAAAAAATTGCAAAGACGAGAACAAATTAATTCATATTCTCTATTGTAATAATATGCTTACATTTTGTTGAATTCCTCAAATGTTCATCCACTAAAAACCATTAATTAAACATTGTAGTTGAAATGTCTCTCCGGCCTGCTGCATCAAGACTTTATAGTGACTATTTAGACTTTTGTTTCCCTTGTTTTTTATCTTCGTTATATATAAATATATATATATATATAGTATGCATGTATTAACCACATTTCTAATCTCCTCCAATCTCCTCATTCTACTAAATATTAAAGTTCCACGAGAGTCAATACTGAACACCTTGTTGTGTTGTCGGTATTGATTTCACGCACGCAGGCGACTTTTGTGGTCGGAAAATAAATAAAAAATCACTTCTTTATAAAAAAAAAATGAAAAGAAGAAAGTCGATTTGAAAAGCAACTTCTTTGCATTCAATCTGATTTTGTGACCAAATATTTAACTCACATTCTGTACTATGAGAAAAGAAAACAAGGGTCCTACGAAGAACTCATCGTAAAACAATGGGCATATATCCTATATGGTTTTCACTTTCGTAAAAATTCACTAGGAAACCGCCAAAATTAATTTATAGCGGACTAAAACACAACCAAAACACGCCAGTGGGTCAATGTTGTATCCTTTTGAGAGGATTAGCTAGAGTTTTGTTCTATTGAAGAAGGTAAATAATTAAAATAAATCTAGTGAAATTATTGTTGTCAGAATCTTTTTAATATATTTCGAAGTAGTATATATGGCCTCACAAAAGAGAAGAAAGAGAAATGCATTAACCCAAAAGATTCAAATTTCTAGTTATTGTAAGTTTTAGAACTGAAAAATACATTAACCAAAAGCAAATATTACGCGTGTGTGTACTTTCAACAAGATCAGAGGTTTACTATCAAACGTGTAAACATTTGAGTATTAAATGTAAATCTCTTATCATGAAACAAATTTATAGAAGCCTCTCAGAGTTTTAAATTGATATAAATAATCATTTAAATATGATATACATTAAATGAAACCTAAAAATTAAGTTAGTGTAATTTTTTTAACTGTCTTGTACATTTTTCATATACGTCTTTCTGTATAAAGTTAAGTATAATAATTAGTTGGTGTACCTGTCTCATACTTTTTCCAAATTATCATTACAAATTTTTTGAAAAAGAAGATTCGAGATCATGACAAATATATTCTCTTACGAGTTCAATTATTTTTCTTCGTACAACTTGTGAGTCAATTAGCATTTAAAAAATTTAAGTTCCAGCTTCCCAAATCTTTTGTCGTTGTTGATATTTTTTTAAAGCTTTTTATAATTTTGACTGGTACGTGGCACGTTGAGCTGAGCGATGACATTGATATATTAAGTTTTTAACGTGTGTAACGTGTGTTTATGTCCGAAATCACTTTTTTTAAAAAGACTCACCTTCCACATCTTTAATCTATTTATAGAGTCTTCGTAGTTTCAGTATCATCATATTCCACACACACACAGAAAGATGCCGATTAACAGGAGAGTTCTGACCCCAGTCGCCGCCGCTCCGGTTATTTTAGCCGTCCTTTGCTATTTCTTCTGGGCATCAATCATCCAGTCGGACAACATAAAGGGCTCGAAACATGTTCTCCAAGATGCTAAGACCATTCCTCTTCCCGCCTATGGACCAGAGAGCTTAGAGTTCGATCTGAAAGGTGAAGGCCCTTACGTCAGCGTCACCGACGGTCGTATCCTCCAATGGCGAGGTGAAGAACTCGGCTGGGTCGAGTTTGCACATACTTCCCCTCACAGGTTCAATCGTAACCCCAAAAAAACCAAACTGCCCTTCCTCTGTTTTTGTTTTTGTTTTTTAATATGGTTTATATAACGTTGTTCCCAGTTAACTGGATTTACTTTTTTTGGTGAATGAAGAGATAACTGTTCGATGCATGAGGTGGTACCAAGTTGTGGGAGACCAT
Source organism: Camelina sativa (assembly GCF_000633955.1). NCBI lineage: Eukaryota > Viridiplantae > Streptophyta > Magnoliopsida > Brassicales > Brassicaceae > Camelina > Camelina sativa. The sequence goes on along the minus strand of NC_025690.1, from coordinate 17,598,159 downwards.
TGGGACTTAGCTTCGATAGGAAAACAGGAGATTTGTACATATGCGATGGTTACTTCGGGCTCATGAAGGTCGGACCAGAGGGAGGCTTGGCCGAGTTACTTCTTGATGAAGTTGATGAAAATAAAATTATGTTTGCCAACCAAGGGGACATAGACGAAGAGGAAGATGTTATCTATTTCACTGATAGCAGCGATACATACCACTTCGGGTAAATTTTATTACACTCGCCAGCTTTAACACATGAATATATATTTGTTGGTTAGAAGAAAATAAATATAACTTGACCTAAACATAGTTAGAGACTTTTATTATGTTCAAAAGATCACCAATTTGATTTCGTATGAGTACAACTTGTAAATTTGGTATGATTGTTTTGTTGGATATATAGGGAAGTATTCTACGTGTCTATGTGCGGGAGGAAGGAGGGAAGAGTAATTAAATACAATATGAAGACGAAAGAGGCCAAAGTTATTGCGGACAATCTTCTGTTACCAAATGGTCTAGCTCTAAGCAAAGACGGATCGTTTGTAGTCACATGCGAGAGCAGTTTGAACTCTTGCCGTAGGATATGGGTCAAAGGTCCCAAATCAGGGACAAACGAGATTTTCGCGACTCTCCCGGGGGGGCCAGACAACATCCGGCGTACGCCAACGGGAGATTTCTGGGTCGCAATACATAGCAAAGACAGTTTGTTCAGTCGTTTGTGTCAGTTCCACCCTTGGATCGGGAGGTTTTTCATGAAGGTAATGAAGATGGAGACCGCGATTCATCTAACCAACGGAGGAAAACCTCATGGAGTTGTCGTGAAACTCTCTGGAGAGACGGGGGAGATTCTTGAGATTCTTGAGGACAGTGAAGGGAGCGCGGTGAAGTATGCTAGTGAGGCTTATGAGACTAAAGATGGAAAGTTATGGATCGGGTCTGTATTTTGGCCGGCCGTTTGGGTTCTTGATACATCTGTTTATGATTCCAAATGAGTTAAACAAATCATCACTTAGTTGTGTGATTTGTTTATCAACAAAACGCATCTTGTTTTATACCTTCTTGTTGTTTGAGTTATTTCTGATGAGAACTTGGATTCTGCAAAATTTTGTTTCATTTGATCTTGGTCTCTTCTTCTTCTTGCCTTTCTTCATTTCATTTTTCTCTGGTGCTAAACAATTCTTGATCGATATATTATCTGCGTTCATGGTATCAGAGAAAAGCCGAGCGCCTGAGCCGTGGGAGAATCATCATCTTCTCAACGAAAGGGATGACGATGCTAATGACTAATAATGACAAAAAGATAAAAGTTAGAAACAATAGATAAATTAAGAAACAAAAAAAATGTCTGACTATTTTATCTTTTCCATAAGACGTGCGTTGATTGAATGAACTCTAATTTAATATATTTTGTGCCAATATAGTAAGTATTAGTGAATAGTAATAGTAACAAATAATCATATAATACCACCGCAAAAGAACATATGTGTACGTGTACTGGAATGATTTTTTCCTTTAGGATTCTTGTCGCTAAAAGATGCCCGAGTGATGTGATGAGGGAGATCCACCAACCAATTCTCAACTGGATTTTCTTTAGATTATTTTTTCTCAAAATATTATGATAAGAAATTAATAACTTATGTGAATTATAGAATACTGAGTAAGTACGTGTAGATCAAGATATGCTACTTTGCTATACAGGGTTTCTACTTAATTACATATAAAATAAGAGCGAGAGAATACATATTTTTTTTTTCTCAAACAACTTGCTTTTCATTCAGATAAAAGAGAAACAAGTACAACGCAGAGGACAATAGTCTCGAAGTTTAAAAACATTACAATAGAAGACATCCCCCAATGTCAAAAAAGAAAGATAAGAGCCATCAATTTCAATTCCAAGAAAGCTATGAACCAATGGCTTGAGAGCCCACTAGCACATGTGTGATCATGGTGAATCAAGAGGTCATGCTCGAAGACTTCGAGCTTGGTCACAGTCATATGACTAAGTGACATTGCTGAAAGAACCGATGCTTGCATTCTCACCAGAGAGGCACTACCCAAAGTAGCAAGACAACAAGGATCCAGGTGACTATGTTGTTGTAGTCGCTGAAAGTTTGCTTTGAGACCCAAAGCATAAGGAATTGATCTCTTCGATAAAACGCAATATAATCTATGTGGTATGAGATCCAGTTGATGAGAGTGATTGTAAACCTATGTTTGACATCATCAAATGACCAGCTTGAGTGATAACCGTCATTGAACATATCTAGTTCTAGACCTTGATTATCCCTTTGGCTAGAACGATTCAAAATACTTACACCATAAATGTGTAGGCTTGAAAACTCATTCCACAAGTCTCTAATATCGACTAAATCCAGGGTTATGACATGATATATGAATAACTAGAGCAACATTGGTGATACCTTTCTCCCATTGAGTCTTCGGCCATTGAGAAGAGGAGATCAACACAGTGTTTGAATTTGGCAGGGCATAGACGGTTGACCGCTGGGCCTGAATTTTTTCTTTTCATAATTCTTGTTAAGGCTTATGGACTTGGGCCTTGTGATGGTAAGTGGGCCGACATTTGAAACTAGGTCCTCTAGGGAAAATCCTAGTTTCTCAAGCGGACGCCAAAGACAGGATTGGGTGTGACGGCTGACCGAAGTTTGCATAGAGAGTTGCGGTGTAAAGAACATCTCAGGTGTGTGAAGGATCAGCTGTAAGGGACGATGGCTGTGGTTTGATTCGAGATTGGAAACTAGGCCCACTTGGGAAAACCCTAATTTCACAACCGTTTGCCAAGTTAAGTATTGAATGTGATGACTGCCCGAGATTGACGGAGAAATTTGTGGTACACAGAGCATCTCCGGTGGGAACAGACGGTGGCCGTGAATTGAATCAAATCTAGAAACTAGATCCACTGGGGAAAATCCTAGTTTCTCAAACAAATGCCAAAATGAAGGGAGAGTGAGGCGGCTTCCCGAGTTTTGCAGAGACCTTTGCTGAGCAAGGAGTATTTTCGATGAGTGAGAGATCAGCGGGAGAAAGCAATAATCATGGTTTGGGTTGGAGGCAGAGGTTAAGAGGAATTGAAAAGAGTTATAAAAAGAGAAAAGAACTTGCAAAAAAGACAACTAATAAAAGTGGATCTAAGACGAACAAATATTGAAAAAATAAGATCCCGATGCCGGCGAACAACAACACCGCCGACGCCGGAAAACTTGATTAGAAAAAACTTCTCAATAATAGTGTCAGGAAGCTTTTACGCAACGGGGTTTTTGGAAGTATAATAAAACTTTGCGAGAGAATACATATAAGCATATTTAATTTATCAGAACTTTTTATGGTGTAGTGTTTCAATATTCATTTACACATTCCCAAGGTATTTGAATTTCTTGAGCATTTAGGAATCTCTCGGATTGTGGATTTTAATTCTTTCCCACCGCTAAATATTAGATCGACAGAATAAGTCGAGCAAGTTTGATTAAATAACAAAAAGTGGATTCGATTAGAAAGTGATAAAAAAAAAACATTAATTTTAGGCTTTATTTATTTCAATTTATAATTAATAGATATAGCTAAAGTTCCTCAGAATCTTCATATAATACAAGTCATTATTTTCCTTTTTACATTCTCACTGTCTTATGCAACAATATAAGTCTATACTGGGATCACATGCTTTTCTTACCTCAAAAGTGATAAAAATCTTTAAGATGCGATGCGACCATAAAAAATTAAGAGATTTTATAACAATAAAATTAAGAGGTGGATCTTGTGGTATACCAATTGAAATTTTTTAATGAATAAAACAATACTAGAGTAATAGAAAAGTTTGATCTTCATTACAATACAAAAAAAAACGGAAACCTAAACTATATTATTTAACATATATCTGGTCATGTGATTTTTTTATAGAAGTTAAATTGTTAATTTGAACAGTTTTGTTTATTTTCACAATTATTATTTTTTGCATGTTTTTTAAAAGAAAATTCTCAAAAATAGCATCAAAATAAGGTTTTTCAAAATTTAGCATAACATCTTTAAAATGTCAAAATAGCACTATATTTCAAACTTAATCTTTCAAAATAAAACTCTAAATTCAAAATACTAAACTCTAGTTTGGCTTCTCAAAACTATATCTTAATTGTGAAATTGAGAAGCCAAACATAAAAAAAAAAATTCTAAAACCAATGCAAATAAAAAAAAGAATAACTGCATCAATCAATATATGTTTTTCTTGTAAAAATATGATATATATTTATTTTTCTATTCGCCTATAAATATTAAACAACATTTAAGAACATGAAAATGTTATATCTTAAAAAGTTTTATATATCTGGTTACTTTCACGAGTATTGAGTATGAGTAGTTGAACCGGTCAGATAGAAAGAAGGAAAACTCTATTTTGCACCAGTCTAAATTAGGAAAAGAAAAAATCAATCAGCTATATTTTTGCTGAAAAGAAAAAATAAAAAAGACAAGAGTAAAACTTTTTCCACCACGGAAAAAAGAAAATATTCAGTATTTTGACCTCTACATGTTTTCTTTCAATCTACATTTTCGTTCGACCATACCAAACTCATCTCTTTCGCCGCTGATATTTCTAAACCTTATCATCTCTGTTGACAGATAACCACGTGTGTAACGTGTGTTCTGTCCTAATTTTTTTATAAAAAACACCCCCATATGTTGGTAAGTGTAATAAATAAATTTTGATTCTTTCCAACTTTTGTTATTTATAGTAACCTAATTATTTCACTCCCATAACCATAACCATTCTAAGCAAACATTATTCTCCACACAAAAGTGAGAGCAAGATGCCGATTAGCCAGAAAGGTTTGACGCCGATCGCCGCCGTTCCGGTTTTCTTAGCCGTCATTTGCTATTTCTTCTGGGGATCTATCATCGAGCCGGACCGTTTAAAAGCCTCCAAACACGTCCTCGAGGGGGCTAAGACCATTCCCATTCCTAACGGCCATGGACCAGAAGGCTTAGAATTCGATCCACAAGGTGGAGGCCCTTACGTCGGAGTCACCGACGGTCGTATCCTCAAATGGAGCGGTGAAGAACTAGGCTGGGTCGATTTCGCCCACACTTCTCCTCACAGGTTCAACCGTAACACCAAATTACCCTTCATTTTTTTAAAAATATCCCCTGATTATCAAATGTGTTTCTAGAAGAAAGATCTGAATATTTTAATTATATTTATAGGATATTTTTTATTTGATATTCCCAATTAATTTTTTGTTTTTTTTTTGGTGAGAAGAAATAATTGTACGAGGGATGCAGTAGTACCAAGTTGTGGGAGACCATTGGGACTTACCTTTGATAGGAAAACAGGAGATTTATACATATGTGATGGTTACTTTGGGCTCATGAGGGTTGGACCAGAGGGAGGCTTGGCCGAGTTACTTCTTGGTGATGTCGAAGGTCGTAACGTAACGTTTGCGAACCAAGGGGATATAGATGAAGAGGATGGTATCTACTACTTCAATGATAGCAGCGATCAATACCATTTCGGGTAATTAACATTTTTAATAATCATTATA
>NC_025690.1:17579854-17586167 GCF_000633955.1 Camelina sativa | reverse complement strand
AGAAATAATTGTACGAGGGATGCAGTAGTACCAAGTTGTGGGAGACCATTGGGACTTACCTTTGATAGGAAAACAGGAGATTTATACATATGTGATGGTTACTTTGGGCTCATGAGGGTTGGACCAGAGGGAGGCTTGGCCGAGTTACTTCTTGGTGATGTCGAAGGTCGTAACGTAACGTTTGCGAACCAAGGGGATATAGATGAAGAGGATGGTATCTACTACTTCAATGATAGCAGCGATCAATACCATTTCGGGTAATTAACATTTTTAATAATCATTATATAAAAAACGAAGAAGCTATTTTCCCTTATTTACAATTGCGGTATATATTTTCTATTATTGATGAAATCGTGACAAATGGTTTATATGGAGTAGAGTGGCGGAACGATTAACGTGACTAGTATTAGTTTTGTAGAATCGCGTAATTGAATAAAGCAATGTTAAAAAAATGAATACATGTAAAACGTGTCATGGAATACGAATGTGATGGTAGTTTAATTAAATTTGTAAACCTGTCTAGTCATTATACTCTTTCGTGTCATACCGTAGAATACCGATGACGCTCATATGTTATATCATGCGCGTACAAAATTATTTATAAATTTGTGGAATTAACTTATAAGTGTGTTATGTTTGTATTGTTGGATAGGGAAGTATTCTACGTGTCTATATCTGGTGACAAGGTGGGAAGAGTAGTTAGATACGACATAAAGAAGAAAGAGGCCAAAGTTATAATGGACAAACTTCATTTACCAAATGGTTTAGCTGCAAGCAAAGACGGATCGTTTGTAGTCATCTGCGAAGGTGGTACAAGCATTCTCCATAGATTATGGGTCAAAGGTCCTAAAGCCGGGACTAGCGAAGTTTTCGCAAGGGTTCCAGGTCTTCCGGACAATATCAGGCGTACACCTTCGGGAGATTTCTGGGTCGCATTACATTGCAAATACAATTTCTTCACTCGTTTGTTTCTTAGTCACTCCTTGATCGGGAAGACTGTGATGAAGATATTGAAGATGGAGACTGTGATTCATCTCATGAACGGAGGAAAACCTCATGGAATAGTTATGAAACTCTCTGGAGAGACCGGGGAGGTACTTCACATGCTTGAGGACAGTGAAGGGAAGACGATGAAGTATGTTAGTGAGGCTTATGAGAGAGAAGATGGAACGTTATGGTTCGGGTCTGTGTATTGGCCGGCCGTTTGGGTTATGAATACATCGGTCTATGATCGCAAATGAGGTAACCTAATTAACACGCCAAGGATGAAATAAAAAAGAGTCACTTAGTTGTGTGATTTGTTGAACTTTTTTGAATAGAGCTATATGATTTTGCAAATTCTTTTAGTGTTGGTGGGACTTCTACTTGTCCGTGTGGTATGAAAATAAAATTTGTTGTCGTGAGTCTCATGACTAGAATTGGGGGTTGACGAGAATTATTAAACTCCATTTTTACTGAAACAATCAAACATGAAGCTGAAGTAATAATACACTAAAATAATCTAAAGAGTGAACCTACCTAACCTTTGAGCAAAGAGAAAGCAAAATCTGTCTAGTTATCTCCTTCTATAAGCCGTGCGTTGATTGAATGGACTCCGTTACTACATTAATATGATAACAAAAGATTACAGATAACACTGTACTATTAAACACCGTAGAGCATACGTGTACTTTTTTTGGTGGAGATTGGATAATGATTCTTTGAGGGATCTTCACCAGCCTCACAACTAGATATTCGTTTATTTTGCATGATTTTTTATTTTTATTTTTAAAGACAAAATATTGACAACTAATATGCATTACAGAATTCTGACTAATCAAGATAGCATTGACAAGTAATAGATATGCTTTTGACGTTTTGTAAATTAAAATACTTCATATGGCAGATCCAATCACATGCATTCCTTTTTAAAAACAAATCACGATAAAAAGATACGTCGTAAGTGCGATCGATTGGTTATTATTACAATAATAAAGTAGAAGAAATAAAATTTGAATAATAAAAAGTATGTCTAACGAAAGTTAAATAATAACTTGTATAAAAAGAAATTTGAAAGACCTAATTAGCTTAAATGAACAAAAACAAAACTAGGGCGTGTGATTCTTTTGATTACATTTTTGAGATAGTGATGGGCAAACAGGATAATGATTTTTAGTTTTTTTTTACATTATTTATGGGCTTGACCTCTATGAATGTAGCCATCCTGATATTTTAAAAAATTTCTTTTTCGATTGTTCGGAATTATCAAAATACAGTGTTTAACAACTTTTTTTTAATAAAAAATTCGTCATATTTGTCACTTTTCTTTTAGAATAGTCCATTGAATGAGTGGAGGACAAGACTGGCACATGATGTTCTAGTATGATGAACCAACTACATAATAAGTGACGACGCAAACAAAACGATTAGTTACCTTCTCGGCCCGTGGACTGTACCAATAATATCCAATCATTCTGGACAACATATATTGTACTAATCAAATTTTTATTATATATTGTATGCGTCTCTTCCTTGATTTTGTGTGTTTTGAATACTAATCACAAGATTTTGTGTGTTAAAACTACGTTTGAGTAAAATAGTGGAATCACAATTTCCTAACGAAAAGTTATAAATAGATGAACAATGTATATCAACATAACTTAAAAAGTAGTTCCTGTATAGTTCCTGTATCAGATCAGAACAGTAGGGAAGAAAACGAAATAGCTTATATTGCAGGCTAGTAATATCTTTTTATATAATATTCCAATTTGTTGATAATGCCTCGCAGATCCTTGAGATACAGTAGGCTGCGCTCAATGGATACCCTGAAACTGCAACAATCAAGAAATCTCTTTCAGATTATTTGTTTCCAACATTTTTCATAAAGCTCTTTTCTCATTAACAAAAGGATGGGTTGTGAGACTTACTCGACACAAAATCATCGATATAGTCACAATCTATTTTCCCGTGTGCCATTGCGCCGACCTAAAATGAAATGGTTAAAAGCAAATAAGGAATGGGTTTGAATATGGCTATATGGAAGCTGAAAGCTTAAAAGCCTACAAATGAAATGGACACTGTGAAAAGGTGAGAGAAACATTTGGAGGTCACTAACCACAAAAACTGTGTCTGTATCATTACAGACAGTAGTTAGGTGTTTCTGCATATTGACGAGCTTTTCAGAGCTGTGTGAGAAGCCTGATTATATAAGATAAGAGACAATTCCTTACTTTTAGCTCACACATTGTCGATAAATTACAAGGTTTAGGATGAAACTAAAAGCTTTTTCTTACCTATTTTACGGGAGTTAACCGGTAGATGAATTTCGACAGGGTTCTTGATACACCGTAAAAGTTTCTCACGGTTGCCAACTGCAGTAATGCTCAGCTTTTGTAGCAATTGCACTGCAAGACCAACAAACTGGATAAGTAACAAGAGAAACTGACAAGGTTAAAGAGCAACAAAAAAATGGCCAAGGACGAGATTAAAATCAGACAGCTTACACATGATTCCGGCAAATCGTTTGAAGGTTCTTGGTATACGAACATGCGGCTTAACTTCAAAAAGGACACCTTTTTCTGTTCTAACATATACTGCTTTCAACCTCCCAGCCTTATTAACTGGACTATCCAGAATCATAAGAAGGGCCTGAAGAAGAGGGTGGTGATTCACTAAAGATGAGTCACAATTTGATATAAGCTACCTAGATATGACTTAAAAGATTAAAGACCCTGACCTGATGAGTGATATCTGGGCGGTAGTCAGCTGGATTTCTGTTATTTTTCATCAAGAAATGAGCATGATCATCCGAGTTTAGTAGCTGGTAAGTCTGCACACAAGAATCACATATATATTAGTATAAGTACCATAAACAAAACCTATGGCTTAGTGTAATGCAAACATTTCCAGCAAATTACTTACCTTTCCAACTTTGGCAACTTCAAGAGAGGCCTTCTCAAGCACAAAAACAACTCCGGGCTTGTCCGTGCTACGATCCTTAAGGACAATAGGTATCCCTCCAACAATATCCTCTGCTGTTGCTGCTTCTTCTTCTTCTTCCTCAGTTATTTCATTCTCTTCATTATCTTCCTCTGCTATTGAAGCGTTTGCTTTCTTAGCCTTCTTCGAACTCTCACCTGCCTTTTTCTTTTGCTCAAACTTTGGTTGCTCCTCTTCTTCATCTTCTTCCTTATCATACATCTCTGTTCTCTCCTTTCTCTTGTTCACTTTAATCCCATACGGCCTCACCATCTTCCTTCAAAACTACTACTACACAAAAATCAAAGTCAATCACAACACCGCAGAGCTATTAGCATCAGACGCTAAAGTACTAATCTTTTTTACATAAAACACGAATATACACCGGTGAATATGAATAGATACACAAAGTAATCAAATTTCTTCAGGGCTATCGCTTAATAAACACTACAGAGAGAATCAACGCAAACAAACACAGTTCAATAGAGCTTAATTTATACATCAAACCGAACCCTTTGATGACTTAACAGCTCACTTAAGAGAAAAAAAAAAAAAAACCATCGCTTACCGAGAACTCTTGAGCTTGCGAAGAAATTGAAGTGAGCAGGCGACTGAATCTTTGATAAACCCTAATTTGAGTTTTGCCCCCTTATTGTTTTTATTTTTTAAGTTTCATATAGTTGTTTACGGCCCATTTAAATTAAATTTAGGCCTATTTAGGGTTTAAGAGGCCCAATAACGAAAAAGAAACCAGAAAACCTAATAATTTGTGTACGACCGTCGTCGACTTTAGTTGTTCTGCCGGAGCACGACCGCCTTGTGTAATAACAACAACAAGTGGTGGTTCTTTCCATTATTAATTTTACAATTGGGGTTTCTCTGCAACTCGCCGTCAAGAGAAAGAAGCGAAGCGGAGAGGATTGAGGTTTCACTCTTCTTTTTGTTAACTTAGTTTTGAAGATGACGTCTTATGGAGACAGACTGAAGTCGACCTCCATNAAAATTTTGTTGTAACTTGGAATTGGATGCTATTGAACAGAAAGAAAAAAAACAGATGTATTCTCGTGTGCCTTTTCACTGATTTTGTTTTGTTGAATCAGGGATATATCCACCACAGGTNTGCGACATGGCTTAATCCTAAGAAGCAACGAGCTCTCCGCAAAAACCCCCGTAAGTTCCTTTCGGAGAGCTTTATCTCGTGGCTCTGAATCGTTAAATCCCTGCGTAAACCCTATTTCTAAAAGTTTCCTCCTTTTTTTTTTTTTTTTTTTTTTTTNCAGTTTTTGCTTTATTAGCCTTTCTTTTCTTCTGGTTCAGTAATGTCTATGTTGGCTCTTACAGATATTGGATGATGACTTCTCGAAGCTTGCCTTCTTATGTGCTGATCGTTCTATTTATCTACATGCCAAGTACGGGAAACACCACAGTTTACGGATTCCAAGGTAATTCTAGCTTTGTTGTGTATATGAGATTATATATTTGCTGATTTTGTTTTTGCTGAGACATTGGTCTAAATCACATATATATCTGCAGGATGGGGAGAGATATGACATATGATCCTTGGTCTTGTGATCTGCTTTGTGCTGCTTCCTCACCTGATCTATACAGAATCAATTTGGAGCAGGTACTTTTCAATGAATTTATTGTTGTTTTTTTAGTCCTGTGACTTACATCAGTCTTTGTTGGTGAATGACTTTGTGGGTTTTGCCGTCTTTATCTTTAGGGAAGGTTTCTCTCTCCTCTCAGTACTCAATCCCCAGCGCTTAATGTTGTTTCTCGAAGGTCTGTATACTTAAATGTCATTTCTTTTATAATTTTTCTTGATTTGATCTAAGAGAAGATTCAGTTGTGGTGTTCTATAGTATTATTGCTTATGTTTGAGCTCTATTACTTTCCAGCACCCTCCATGGATTAGTCGCTTGTGGTGGTGAAGATGGTGCCGTGGAATTTTTTGATACGAGAACTAAATCATCTGCTGCTAGAATTAACGCGGTTTCGCATGGTGGTGATGCTGCGGCGGTGAGTCTTCCTAATTGCTGTTCCATATAAACAGACTTTCTTAGCTTAGACGTGATTGAAGAAAATTGCATCGATCTTTATAATAATCTTGTGCTTTTCATTAACTATTAGGAGGTTACTGCTATAGAGTTTGATAACAGTGAAGGTCTTCAAGTAGCTGTCGGGAGTAGTGCGGGAAAGGTTTGATGCTTTATTTCATTGTTTTGTACAATGGTAAGTCAATTTGGGTGTATAGCTATGTATTGCTAATTGTGTTGTTCCATATCTGCAGGTATTCATATACGATTTGCGCACGTCAACTCCCATTAGAGTGAAGGATCACATGTAAGTGTTACTG
>NC_025690.1:17565873-17578278 GCF_000633955.1 Camelina sativa | reverse complement strand
GCTGCTAGAATTAACGCGGTTTCGCATGGTGGTGATGCTGCGGCGGTGAGTCTTCCTAATTGCTGTTCCATATAAACAGACTTTCTTAGCTTAGACGTGATTGAAGAAAATTGCATCGATCTTTATAATAATCTTGTGCTTTTCATTAACTATTAGGAGGTTACTGCTATAGAGTTTGATAACAGTGAAGGTCTTCAAGTAGCTGTCGGGAGTAGTGCGGGAAAGGTTTGATGCTTTATTTCATTGTTTTGTACAATGGTAAGTCAATTTGGGTGTATAGCTATGTATTGCTAATTGTGTTGTTCCATATCTGCAGGTATTCATATACGATTTGCGCACGTCAACTCCCATTAGAGTGAAGGATCACATGTAAGTGTTACTGAGTTTGTATTTATGTAAAATTTACGTATATGCTTTGAGTGTTTGTTTCCTCGGTGTTCATTGTTTTTCTGCAAAATTTGCAGGTACGAGAGTCCAATTTTGAGTATTAAGTGGCAACGGACTCTTAATACTCAACAACCTAAGTTGATAACCACTGACAAGCACATTGTTAGAATATGGGATCCAAACACGGTGAGCATCAGATAAGAAGTGTTTTACGCCAGCGTTGTTCTTGAAATAAAAATAAATGTGGCCAGACGAAGCTTTTGATTTACCATATTCTGTTTTTTTCCTTCTCGAATCTGTGTTTGTCAGGGAGAAGGTATGACCAGCATTGAACCGACTCATGGAGGAATAAACGACATTTGTGTGTTCCCTGGAAGCGGACTTATGCTTTTGGCTTTAGACTCTAGCCTAATCCCATCTTATTTCATACCTGAACTCGGTCCTGCCCCCAAATGGTGTTCTCCTCTTGAAAATCTTACGGTATTGTAACTAATTTGAAAAAAAAAATCTTCCTGTCCTTTCATGGTTTTACCATACCAGTGATGTCACCATTGCTACAAACACGTTTCATTTTTGAATATTTGTTCTCAGGAAGAGCTGGAGGAAAGTGGACAGACAACTATTTATGAGAATTACAAATTCGTGACAAAGGAAGATCTGGAGAAATTGCAGCTAACTCATTTGATTGGAACAGATCTTTTGAAAGCTCAAATGCATGGATATTTTATGAATCACCATTTGTACAAAAAGGTGAGTCCCTGACATTTTCATAACACTTACAGTCTCTGTATTGTTTCTTTCTTGTAACTGTTTTTCGTTCTTTTTACAGGCTTTAGCAGTGGCTCAACCTTTTGCATATGATGATTACTTAGAACGTAAAAAGCAAGAGAAGTTAGAAGCGGACCGTACGCAGAGAATCACAGTTAGTATTTCAAAACTTAGCATCTGTAAATTCACCATTGTTTGTTTATTGGCTACTTACATACAACTCTGTTTCACTTGTGCTTCCTTTAGAAGAAGAGAAGGTTACCAAAGGTCAACCGAGAACTCGCAGCAAGGCTTCTTGCGGAAGATGAAGAGGACGAAACGCAAACTGCCGAGGATGAGGAGGCTGCCAAAAAAGTGTCAAAGAAGAAGAAAACTATGCTTAGTAGCGAAATTCTTAAAGACGATCGGTTTCAGGGATTGTTCAATAATCCGGTATGAACATAATTCTTTTCAAAGTTTTTTGTTTGTTCTTGCTGTTGCAGTACTTCACACCGTATCTAACCCGAGTCTTGGGAATCTCCTTTTGGGTTTCAGGAATTCGAAATTGATCGGGAATCATATGAATATGGTGTCCTACACCCTGTTGCTTCTTCTAAGAAGCAACCTTCTTTGTTAGAAGAACACTTTGAAGCTGTATCAGATGATGACGAGAACAGTGATTCTGATGCATCACAGTCTTCAGATGATGAAGCCGACAATGGAGACGTAACTAGGCCAAGCAAGAAAGGCAAAACTCCAAAGTTAGTGCCTAGCTCGACTGCATTCTAGGATAGCAATTTCATACACACTATCTTGATTCTGTTCTTTTCTGATGTGGATGATTTTGTGTCAGGCTGTTTGAAGTGAAAGATGAGCGGCACGCAGAAGCGTTTTACAATCGCACTTCACTGGCTAAAGAAGACCGTCTTCCTATGGGTGAGCGTGTCAAGGCCATAGAGAACCGGCGTGGCAACTTTGGAGGCTCGAAAGATATCAAGTTCGGTCCTGGAGGATCCCGGGAGATTTCTTTCAAGGCAAGAAGCTCTTCGAAATACAAAGAAGATAGAGACGATGAGGAAGAAGATGGTCAAAGAAACAAGAGGAGAGGAGTTCAGTCTCTTGGACTGAAATCAGATAATATTAGAGGCGGTTTCAGAGGTAGAGGAGGTGGTGGTTTTAGAGGCAGAGGAGGTGGCGGTTCCCGGGGAAGAGGTGGGCGTGGTGGCGGTTTCCGGGGAAGAGGTGGCCGTGGTGGCCGTGGAAGAGGCCGGGGGTGATAAATGTAGCTTTCAGGGGACACTTTTAATACTAGTTTTGGAAAATGTGTCACCTACTTTCGAGAATCTTTGAAACTTGATTGATTCACATACAATTTTGGAATATTTTTGACTTGGTCTCAATATGCATTAGTCTTACTTGAGCCTATAAGGTAAATGATTAGATAGAGATGACCTGAAGTTGACCTGATAGTGCCTTTACATGATAGGTCACCGACCGTTGTTAATTGAGTTAAATCAACGAGGCTTACATTTATATAATATAGTTGTAATCAATGTAGATGCCTTTTTCTTTTTTTTTTTTGGAGGTCAGCAAATAAATAAAATGCTTATGTATATGCTTACAACATGAGAATTGCTTATGTATATGCTTACAACATCCTAAGTGTTTGGGACGACGAAGACGCCTGAAGCTGATTCCCACGCGCCTCCCACGATTTCTTACAGCTGAGTCATCTTACACTATGTAAACTCTAATCTTTATTACATTTGAGTGTCTTTTTAATACATATAATAATACATATAATTATGCTTCTTTAGTTCTTAATGGTGACTTGGACCTAGTTCACCCGTGGAACGTTGGCTTTGGCATGTGTCGACCTACGTCCTTATCAGATGCATATATATCTTTTTTAGTATAACTTTAAAAAATTGTGTTGTATAATTTCTACTCGAGAGATTGATTTATTTAATTGTATTATCCGCATTATATATACGATGGGCAATTAATATTCCACCTAAGTTCAGAACTATCCCAACCAAAACAGCTTCTCCAAGCTTCAAGAGAAAACAGAATCTATAACACTTGTCCTTATATAGCAAAAATGTGTGCATTAGTACCTCCATTGTTCCCAAACTTTGGGTGGCCATCAACGGGAGAGTACAACAGCTACTACCTGACGGGAGATAACCTCAACAATGGCGGATTTCTTGATTTTCCGGTACCGGAGGAGACTTATGGAGTGGTTACGGCGGTGGCTCATAATCAGAACAGCTTTGGGGGTTCTGTATCGTCGGAGGGAAATGAAATAGGCAACAATCCGGTCGTGATCAAGAAGCTTAATCACAATGCCAGTGAGCGTGACCGTCGGAAGAAGATCAACTCGTTGTTCTCATCTCTCCGTTCTTGTCTTCCGGCTTCCGATCAATCGGTAAGAAGCTACTCTGACTTGTCTTATGTGAATCAGTTCCATCTAAAAACCGATTTGAAATAATTAGTCTGACTCATTTATTAGACCCGTTACATTTATGCATCTATACAATTTAGGAGAAGAATACCTAGTTAACCCTTTTTTTCTTTACTTTCTTGCAGAAGAAGCTAAGCATTCCTGCAACGGTTACTCGAAGCTTAAACTACATACCAGAGCTGCAAGATCAAGTGAAGAAGCTAATCAAAAACAAGGAAGAGCTCTTGATGCAAGTATCAGGTCAAATAAACATTGAAGATTACGTTAAGCCGCAACCAAAGGCGGTCGCGAGTTATGTCTCGACCGTTTCTGCGACTAGGCTTGGAGACAACGAAGTGATGGTCCAAATCTCATCGTCCAAGATTTACAACTTTCCAATATCTAATGTGTTAAGCGGGTTAGAAGAAGATGGGTTTGTTCTTGTGGATATGTCATCTTCAAGGTCCCAAGGGGAAAGGCTTTTCTACACTTTGCATCTACAAATGGATAAGATCGAAAATTACGAGCTGAATTGTGAAGCGTTAAGTCAGAGGATGTTGTACTTGTATGAGGAATGTGGAAACTCATCATTAAGATGATAATATGTTCTTGTTTCGTTTTAGTTATGTCGTTCTTTTCTTTTCAAAACCTAACATTCTTGAAGTCAAAGCGTTGTAGTCGAGTTGTTTCGGTTTTTTTCGGTCGAAGTCAGTGATCGATTATGACATGCTTTGAGTAGACTGATTGATTTCTACTACGATTCATGTGACAGCTGTAAATTTTAATATTTGTCTACTCTATTCAAGAATACAAGAAACTAGTATAAATATATTTTTGGTTCCTAAACCTTTTGCCTTTTAATATTTGTTATTTATGTCCAGTTAAAGAGTTAGTGGTGTTTTGGTGATCAAAATGAGAAAAGACAAAATAGGGTATTTTATTACAACTACTAATATCATGAATTGTGGGCAACGTTATAGTAAAGAGTCTAATAGATTATATATACTAAATTTTGGGCTCTTATATAGAAGAATGTGCAAGTGAGAAAAGTTCGCACCTATTAACTAATAGATGGTCCTGACATCTAAAGAGTTAAGTAAGAATCATTAGAATACATGATATACACTGAGAGAAGTTCATAGTTATCCATTGATTTTGGTTTTGGTTTTGAAAGAAATATATCTTTGAATTTGGTTTACTTTGGTTTAGTACAAAAAAAAGTATTGGTTTATTTGGTTTGGTTAACAAATATATGAGATATCTCAAAATTAAGATATGAAATTTACAGGATGATAACTGTAGCTGTCGGAGATTATTAATACAGTTTAGAGATGTGGGTCACGAAACGAATCTTGGAAGCCTCACTGATTCACATCATACAATTTTGGAATATTGTTGATCCGTTCTTGAATGAATAACTAAATCACAAGAACTTATTTTAGTTTAAGACATACCTGGCATCAAGTTGACATTAGTATATATAATGACTTTATCGTCGTTGTGGGTTTAAATTTAATAACCAGGCTACGTCTAAGATAAAACATATTAAATTTGAAATGCTTATGTATATGCTTACAACATGAAAATGCTTATGTGTATGCTTACAACATAAGAAATGTATGGGACGGGGAAACAAAGACGCATAAACCATCTTCCACCTGATTACCACGTGCCTTCAACATTCTACTAGCCTGAGTCATCTTCCAATATGTAAAGAACAAGTTTGACTATAGTGTTAATACATGTAATATTCGTTTTTTGATTCTTATACAATATGTCCAACTTGTGACTGGACCTAGTTCATGCGTGGAACATAGGCTCTGGCACGTGACAACCTATGCCCTATTGAGACCTAAATATTTCTCTTTATAGTATGTTTACTCGAATTCAGCACATAATCATATAGTATTTTGATCATATAGCGAATAAATATACTTACTATTTAGTATTATGATCATTGTTTAACAACAGAGATTTGTTTCTTTAGTCCTTCATCGGCATATATATAATCAGAAGACAATATTATTTCGATCAAAACAGCTTCAAGACAAAAATAGAATCAATAACTTGTCCTTGATTATAAAGCAAAAAAATGTGTGCATTAGCCCCTTCTCCATTGTTCCCAAACTTCGGTTGGCCGTCGAAGTACGAAAGCTATTACGGTGCCGGAGATAACCTCGATAACGGTCCATTTCTTGATTTTCCGGTACCTCAGACTTATGGAGTAACTCATCATCAGAACAGCCTGGGAGTATCTGTTTCGTCAGAAGGAAATGAGATAGACAACAATCCGGTCGTGGTCAAGAAGCTAAATCACAATGCTAGTGAACGTGACCGTCGCAAGAAGATCAACTATTTGTTCTCATCTCTCCGTTCATGTCTTCCGGCCTCAGATCAATCGGTAAGTAGCTGCTCCAACATGTCATCAGACTCTGTCTTAACTAACATCCAATTATCAATCACTGGCTTGATACGTTCGATTAGGTCATGTCCATTACATTATTTTGAAGTGTAAAATCTAATAGTACCCTTGTCTATGCATCCATGCCATATATATAAAGAAGAAATCGAATGAACCTTTTTGTTTTTCTTGTTCTTTTTCTTGCAGAAGAAGCTAAGTATCCCTGAAACGGTTTCGAGGAGCTTGAAGTACATACCAGAGCTGCAACGACAAGTAAAGAAGCTTATACAAAAGAAGGAAGAACTTTTGGTACGAGTATCAGGTCAAAGAGACTTTGAGCAATACGATAAGCAGCAACCAAAGGCGGTCGCGAGTTATCTCTCAACGGTTTCCGCGGCTAGGCTTGGAGAAAATGAAGTGATGGTCCAAATCTCATCGTCCAAAACTCATAACTTTTCGATATCTAATGTTCTGAGTGGTTTAGAAGAAGATGGGTTTGTTCTTGTGGATATTTCATCTTCAAGATCTCAAGGAGAAAGGCTCTTCTACACTTTGCATCTTCAAGTAGAGAAGGTGGATGATTATCACAAGATCAATTGCGAAGAGTTAAGCGAAAGGATGTTGTACTTGTACGAGAAATATGAAAACTCGCTAGACTCTTCGCAATTGGTGTAAAACAACCAAAAACAATTCATGTGGTGTATTTTTTATCCATTTGTTCTCGTTTGTTTTTAGTTGTTTTTTTCTTATAAATCTAACACTCAATCTTGACCAAAGCATTCATGTAGTCGAGTTGTTTTTGGTTTCTTGATTGAAGTGTATATTCGTGAAACAATATAAATAGAAGAAAAATTATTCACTGCTACAGATGCCAACTGTTGTTACATAGTTTATTATAAAATCAGAACATTTAAATCATAAGAGAAGAGTAGAAGTGTAATAATATACCTAAGCCCTTCTTTCTTGAGCCACAAGAAAACGTGAGGAGACTTGTTTTTAATTATCCTCAGTGAAGACCTTGAAGATGAAATCACGGAAACGTCTCGAGTATAGTCTTGGATCGACGGCTGAGATTGAAGTAGGATCGTACTGGATGCTCTTGTAAGCGTGTTCGAGTTTCTTGCTGATGTCATAGTCTTGAAGAATGTCTATGATTCCAAAGATCATAACAACCTCGTAGTACTCTCCTGTTGGTTCACCAACTAGCTGGAACTCACAGTCGCTTCTCCTCATTGTCCTCTCTGCTCGAGCCGGCATGTTGCCTCCAAGTCTGATACTAGCCCACCTGCAACAACAAACCGATTTATTATTGGACTGGAAAGCAAGAGATTGCTTTCTAGGTATTGAGTTCAATTTGTTTTTGTGTTTACCTTGTAGGATCAGATAGAAGCTGATCCACGTCTGCTCTAGATAGACGAGGTGCTGTTTCGTCTTCAAATTCACCTGCAGTAGCGAAAGAAAACATATTTGCTTCACGGCTACTAAAGTATAGAAATGATATTTGCCTATTTGGTTTTTGTTAGAAGTGCGAACCAATGGGCGTGCGAGCACCAGAAGGAATCAGCTCTCCAGCGACTGATGCTTCTCTGAAATGAATCCCAACCAGAAGACTGTAATCCATTATTCTCTCCTGTTCTAAGAACTCACAGTCTTTGTCAACTTGCCTGAACAGAAACACAATCAGCATAATAAATAACAATGAAAAAGGTCAATGGAAAGAGATTGATTAATGAATGAATCACTAACCTGATGAATTCTTGGAACCAAGCTTTCTGTAGTCTAAAAATGAAATTCAGATCAAGATCTTTCAAGATTGTATTTGAATTGATTTCTGATTCAGGTTTATCGGTTGTACGGCCAAGAGAAGATCCTTTCAAATCAAAGCGTCTGTGGATGGAGTACTCAGAACAAAATAGATTTCCCATAATGACAAACCGCACCTGCAATGTTTTGGCAGAAAGGAGATGAATTCAATCAAACTCCAAGTACCAGTTTCTTTTCTATTTAGCATTGTTCTCAATTCTTACCTTCTTTTGGATTGGTCCAGTCAACTTCACACAGTGGAGACCGTAAAATCTAATGACCAAAGTGTTCTCAAATGCTCGAACATGGTTGTAATATGCTGCAAGCATCCTCAGAAGCACCTGCATTATATAATTTCATAGCAGCCACACAATTTTAATCTGGTAACTTTAAAAACAAAACTTACTTTAGTTTCAGATTTCTTCATTGTCTTTATCATGTAACGATCATCGTTTGTCAAGTAGAAAAAGCTTCCACTTTTACCAGGGGATGATAGCTCCCGAAGGGCATCATTCCCGCAGATCGATAACATGTAATCAGCTGGGTCTACCTTGAATAGCTTCCTCAAGCTCCTGAAGATAGATAAATTAGCATAACATAGTGTGAGACTTAAGTAGTGAAGAGAAATATGTAGAGCCTAGTTTAATTGTTCTCACCTAAAAACTAATGGGCAATAGTCTTTCCATTTGAATTCACTAGATTGATGAGGAGGTGTGTATTTGGTTCCTTCTGGTGGAAATCTTGTCCATACCTTCTCCTTTGGATCAAAAGCTGAATGCTTAAGATCAAGAGACACAACCGGAGCTTGTTTCCCAACAGCATGTCTGCGTCAGCAAATCCATTAAACATGAGCGATTATACATCAACAAATCTTCAAATTGTATAACTGAGGGCGGCAAACTGGTATATTTACCTGATTCCAAGCTGTAGATTAAGCATAAGCTCGTAATTCCGGTGGCCTTTAGATATTGTTTCGCCTTGCTTCCTCCCTGCCCTCGGCAATCTCATAGGTGCAGGGGTCGGTCTCAGGCTCTGTATGAAGCCTTCGGCCTCTAGTCTCATCATTTCAGCATCCAAGTCCCTCCTCGTGGTGGAATCAATATCAGCAGCGCCTTCTCCGCTTTCGGTTCCCCACATATTCATCTTCTCAAACGCTCTATCTACACCCACACTTACCCTCCCGTCAACAGACATCCTCCTCGGTTTCTCTACACGTTTGGAAGAGTTCCAAACAGATAGCTTTTTCTGTGAAGGCAACACAGGAACTCTTTCTCCACTGCAGATTTTGTACTCACTCAGATTATTAAACACGTCTTTAGGATCCCACTCAGGATTCCCTTCGTCTCCAGATGGATAATAAGTACCGTTCATTTCTTCCGGATCATTAGACCAGTGACCAACGTAGAAACTCCCATCAGCCCATTTGAAAGTCCCGTTTCCTCTAGGCAAACCATCATCCCAAAATCCGTCGTATCTATTCCCATCCGTCCAAATAAAAGTACCTTTGCCACAGATCATAGCGTTCTTCCATTCCCCAATGTAATAGCTCCCATCTCTCCACTGATACTTTCCGTGGGATTCTTGCAAACCCCTCCTCCATTCGCCATCATACACATCTCCGTTCGCAAAACGCTTGATTCCATGTCCATGTTTCAGGTTCATCACCCACTGACCTTTATAAGTATCTCCACTAGGACCTGTATAAAGGCCAACACCATCCATGTATCCGCTTTTGAATTCCCCTTCATATGAAGCACCAGAAGGCCACCCGAACTTCCCTCTTCCCATAGTCTTCCCGTTATACCAGTCACCAATGTACATACAACCATCTGTCCAAAGATACTTCCCATGCCCGTGAGGAAAACTATCATACCATTGCCCTGTATAATAGTCTCCATTAGGAAGTACTCTCTCTGCATGGTACAATTCACCTATGCTACTTCTGTTAGTGCTGCTATCATCATCAATATCGTCAGTCGTAGTAGTAGTATCATCATCTGTCTGTGGAGCTACAGTTACCGTCCCAAAGATGCTGTTTGCACGCTTCTTTGCTTGTTGGGTCTTTCTTACGGTCACCTCCCAAGCCTTCAGAACACAGCTTTGTTCCTTGCTCATTTTCTTAAACTAATATAACACTTTTTTTCTAAATACCTATATGTATATCCTAGAACATGCCCCTCAGAAACATATATTTTCTTGCCTAAACAACAATCCTATAGATGTACACATACACAAGAGAAAATCATGAACTCTGTGCGGAAGAAAAACAAACTGTAAACCTAAAACCATTCAATCAAAAGCAGCATGAAGAAATCTGCAATGAACTTTACTTTGTGACATCCTGTCTCCATGTCATTGAATCATACCGAAAAAAGAATGTTTATTTTGTCTTTTAAGATTGCAACATTTTCGGAGTGAATGCTGATCTGAACGATCATCAAAACCAAACAAAGAATCAGAGAGAGAGAGAAAAAAACCAATGGCCAAAAGAGTTGAACGGATCAAAAAATTTCTCCGACATTTCATCTTTTCTTGTCAATCCTTCTTAACTAATTATGTCGTTCAAAGAAGCTAGAAACCGTTGATCATCTCCTCAAACCACTGAAAGCCTTCAAATTTAGAGAAACAAGCAAGACCCAATTTTTTCTATTCTTAGCATTTTCCGAGCTTTCCGCTCATAAACAGACATAGTTTCTTCAAAATAAACTTAACAATAAAAAGAAAAAATGTAATCATTTATCAATTTAACCAAGACTCACTAAGAGCTATAATCAAAAAAGAAAAAATGTAATCATTTATCAATTTATCGAACAGTGTAAGCTCATTGCTTCACCTCTAACAAAAACCCATTTATTCACAAAAGGAATAGGATCCATCCCCAATGCTGAAGCTTCAAACTCCCTAAACGATAGAAGAGAGACAAAAGTTACAACCCACAGCTCGAAAGGATCAAAAGGTCATATCTTTTCCTGGCGAGGAGGAAGACGCGACGATTAGTAGTGTTACTGTATAGGAACAGCTATAAGGGGGACTCGACACTCGCCGAAGACGACAAATCACCGGAATCCGAAGATGAAGAGTAGAAACTTCCGTCGCAGCGGATGAACTCAAATTGGAAACGATGACAGAGCCTTTTTTGTAAATCAGTTCTGAAACTAATCTCTCTCATCACGAACAAAGCCAAACTTAACTAATTGTAATGTTATTTTACTGTAAAAGTTAAATACTTTATTCAGTAGTAAACGTATCACTTACTCTCTCTATTGGTTTAAATAAGCCAAAGCTGTGTCATTTGGAGAATCTTTAATCTCATCACACGACAAAGCCAAAACCTTTAATGTCGGAAGCTGACTCATCCACATTACGCAACACCAAAACAATGTCTCTAGCGTCAATTTTATGCTAAATTCATCAGCCGCTTTATCATAATAATAAATCTCGATACCTTTTTTTTTTTTTTTCCTCCTCTTCAACGGTCCTCAATATTCCCAAAATCCCAACTCAGATCATAAAAAAGCTTACTTTTTTTTTTGTTCGTTTCCTTATCCTTCTGAGAATCTGGTTCTCATCGTTGAAATCGAAAAAAAAAAAAAATGGGTCGAATTGGTTTAGTGGTGTCTGATCTGGTATTGTCGTTCATGTGGATATGGGCAGGAGTTCTAGTCAACATATTAGTCCATGGAGTTCTCGGGTTTAGCCGGAGCGATGCGACCGGTGAGATCGTTCGATATCTCTTCTCCATCATCTCCATGTTTGTTTTTGCCTTCCTTCAAAAAGTCAGCAAAGGCGGACTTTATAATCCTTTGACCGCTTTGGCTTCTGGTGTCTCCGGTGGCCTCGGACATTTTATCTTCACTGTCTTCGTTCGAATCCCCGTCGAGGTTTTGTTTCGTTGACTTCTTTTTTTCTTTACCTGAATTAAAAATTGACTCTTTTCGTTAGGGACAAGTCTCAGTGATGAATCCTCAATTCCTCATTATACTTCTGACATTAGATTAGGGTTTGTGTGTTGCTGTAAAATGTCAAATTACACCAAATTTTTTAGGATTTTGGTGATGGATCTATCTGGGTTGTTCCCAATCATATAAAGACTTGTTGTGTGATCAAAGATCATATTTTTATGTGAAGCTCTGGTTTGTGTTTTTGTTTTCAGGTAATGGGATCAATCCTTGCGGTTAAGCATGTGATTCACGTTTTCCCTGAGATTGGGAAAGGACCTAAACTAAACGTAGCAATTCATCACGGTGCTTTAACAGAAGGGATACTAACATTTTTCATTGTAATGCTCTCAATGGGACTCACAAGAAAAATCCCTGGGAGTTTCTTTATGAAGACTTGGATTGGTAGTCTTGCTAAGTTAACTCTACATATTCTTGGCTCTGATCTTACCGGCGGATGCATGAACCCTGCAGCTGTATGTATTCAAAAACAAAAAGATAGTCTTGTGATTGTGATTTCACTAGAAACTGATCTTTTGTTTGATTGTTTTTTTGCTTTCTGTGTGAATCTTGGCAGGTTATGGGATGGGCTTATGCACGCGGTGAGCATATAACAAAAGAGCATTTACTTGTGTATTGGCTTGGACCTGTGAAGGCTACATTGCTCGCAGTTTGGTTCTTCAACG
>NC_025690.1:17534218-17565809 GCF_000633955.1 Camelina sativa | reverse complement strand
GGATCAATCCTTGCGGTTAAGCATGTGATTCACGTTTTCCCTGAGATTGGGAAAGGACCTAAACTAAACGTAGCAATTCATCACGGTGCTTTAACAGAAGGGATACTAACATTTTTCATTGTAATGCTCTCAATGGGACTCACAAGAAAAATCCCTGGGAGTTTCTTTATGAAGACTTGGATTGGTAGTCTTGCTAAGTTAACTCTACATATTCTTGGCTCTGATCTTACCGGCGGATGCATGAACCCTGCAGCTGTATGTATTCAAAAACAAAAAGATAGTCTTGTGATTGTGATTTCACTAGAAACTGATCTTTTGTTTGATTGTTTTTTTGCTTTCTGTGTGAATCTTGGCAGGTTATGGGATGGGCTTATGCACGCGGTGAGCATATAACAAAAGAGCATTTACTTGTGTATTGGCTTGGACCTGTGAAGGCTACATTGCTCGCAGTTTGGTTCTTCAACGTTGTGTTCAAGCCTCTGACTGAAGAACCAGAGAAACCTAAGGCTAAATCTGAATGAGGAATGAGGTCAGCTTTCATATTTTATCCTCCTCTTTGGATAAATCTCCTCCACACAATACATAGAGGGTGGGATTGTGTTCCGTTGTTACTCGGGTATTGTGTGTTTGTATGTAGCAAACTCAGCTGTATCAACCTGTTTTATAAAATCTGAATTTTGGTGAATCCATTGTGCAATCTGATCATATATATGCAGCAAAAGTATTTGGTTTATTACAAAAAAAAAAAAGATGTTTCTCAGTTTTGATCATTCAATTACAAGGAATCAAGAATCCAGCCGTAAACTCAAGACTTGACATTGCTGCTACTAATAGACAAGATTAGGCTCAAACTCGGCGAAATCAACAGAGCCAGACTCAACAGGAGGCATGAGATAAGCAGCCAAGATCTCAGAGGCTAAAGAAGCGACCAAAGGAATCCGCTTGAGGGTCTTGATGAAGGAAGGATCATCGGTTTGCCCTACAGCCAGCAGCTTCTCATAGCTCACAACCATTCTATCCAATTTCCTCTTGAACTCAGGGTTCTCAACATCCAGCACCGCCGGGAATATTCTTGCCGTGGTTCGGTTTGTCTGAAACAAAAGTACAACATTTTCAGAAAAGGGGGCACATAACACAGCTTTAATATTAATCTTCTTGTTTCAAGTTCCATTACCTCGATGATGACATGCATATCGAACTCCTTTGTGTTTAACCCGATACCCTCATAGAAGTTAGTTCTTTGACAATCATTGAGGTACATTGTCACATAAACCTGCAAAAGCCAATCCTCTTGCTAGTTAACACATTTGAATTTGAGAATTAAAGAGAGTTTAGTTAAATTACCGAGAGGCAGAAGAAGCGAGACCAGAGCTTAGCTTGCCAGTCATTAAGGAACTGAGGCTGAGCTTTCATCAAAGCAGAGAAGAAATCTCCATGACGGTTCTCATCTTGACACCAGTTCTCAAAGTACTTGAAGATTGGGTAACATTGGAACTCAGGGTTCTCCTTGAGGTGTCTGTAGATTGTGATGTATCTCCAGTACCCGATTTTCTCAGATAAGTAAGTCGCGTAGAAGATGAATTTTGGTTTGAAGAAAGTGTACTTTCTTGCCTTTGTTAAGAAACCCAAATCAAGAGCCAAGTTGAAATCAGACAAACCCTTGTTCAAGAACCTGCAAGAAAATGTTTTATCATTCAAATAACCAATTCAAGAACAAACACTCAGATAAAAGAGAGGCTCTTGGTGTTAAGAGATTTTTACCCGGCATGTCTTGCTTCATCTCTGGACATAAGAGAGAAGATCTCAGCCACAACAGGGTTTGTTTTCTGCAATACCAACATATCAAAAATAAAGATCAAACCAATATAATAATCTAATGACACAACATTAAGTCTCAAATGTGCTCTAACTTCCATCTAATAAGCATAACGTAGATAAGAAACAGCAAACCAAGAACAACTCATAACAATTGAAACATAAATATATTCTAAAAATCTCATAAATCTAATAACTCTAGAAAACACATAACAATTGAAACATAAATCTATTCTTAAAAACCTCACCTTGAGTCTTCTACCAAGCTCCTTGTAAAGAAGGAAACCAGAGAACTCAGCAGTACAAGACCGCTCAAGGAACTCAACAAAGATCTGTCGGAGAGGTCCCTGCAACTTGTCAGCAGCTTCTTTAAACTCCTTGTTCCTCACGAAATGTGTCTGATTGTAATCGGTCTTGAACTCTTGAAGCAGAGCCACGAACTCATCCTGGTTAAGGTTCTTGTTGATCTCCGTGTTGAAAAGCTGTTCCATCTCCTCGAAATCAGTCGTGTAGAACCTCGGAGTAAGAAGAGACTCCTGAATCTCTTTCTTCGTCCCCTTCTTGGACTTCGAGGTGGACGTGGCCGGAGGAGGTGGCGAGGAAGTAGCTGACATTCTGATCACGGTGGAGAAACGTCTCCCTGAGAGGTACTTGCTCGGGTTTGAGAGCTTTGGGGATGTGAATTTGGAGATGGGTTTCACCAACGCCATTTCAGCTGCCATTGACTATGAATCTCAGAAGCAAAGAAGAACGAGAGAGTGAGATAGAGAGCAAAGCAGCTAGAGGAAGAAGATGAAGCTGTGTGGTGTTATATAATTGAAAATCTAATCCAGTGAAAATCTGAATTCTGATGTGGGAGCCAGACACGTGGCGAAAAGTTATTGGTGTCTCTTGATTTTGCATTGTCTTCTTGATAATATATTAACAGAGCATTTTTGATGAAAATATTAAATATGTGATTGATGTAAAAAAATGGAAATCAACCAATAAAATAAGAGAAAAATAATGCCGACAACAGTATACATAAATATGTGATGCAAATGTGAAATAAAAATGAGAAAAAAAATAATTCCGACAACAGTATACAATTCATGGTCCAAATCTTTTTTATAAGGAAAAAAAAAAAGAGAAAAAAAGTATGTGATGCTGGTGATTTTTCCAGATGAGCCATTCTGGTTATATATATATAAATACAACTAAAAATTTGAGAAATAAAAATGAAAAATCTAGAAGCTCAAACTCACAAGTCCTAAATGATTGTTATTTCTTGGATTTTGTTTGTTTCCCACAAATTATATGAAACACAATTAAAAGAATGAATGATAAAAGCACAAATCTCCCATTTCTCCAGCTTCAAGTCCTTCTCTAGCAAAGTAAGAAAAGAGAGGTATAAAAGCTTTAGAAGGCTGACAACGGTTTCTTCAAAAGCAAGCTAACACAGAAATAAAGCTTAAATTACCTCTATTTACGAAGCATTGGAGAAGTGGATTGAGGAGAGCTTGTTCCATCTTCAGATCCTGCGTTTATATTCATACCTTTATCTGTATTCCAATTTCGTTCATACCCTTCAACTTTCTCTTCATCTTCAATGGAGACTCGACCGCGTTTTCCATCATCACTTGAAGATCTTCCTGATTCTTCTTCTTCTCCACTTCTCTCATCTTTGTTACTACTACCATTCTCATTTGTGAAAAACGGGTTAAAAGAAGGGATGATTCCTTCATTAGTATTATGTTGATGGTGATGGTGGTGGTGATGATCCTTAGCCTTCAAGTCATCTTCCTCACAATCATCCTCGAGATCTTCATAGTTTAGATTCCGGAGAATCTCAGGGAGTGAGTAGCTCTTCCCACTCTCATCAACAATCTTTCCTCCTCCCATTTCTATATCGATCTTCTCCTTGGAGCTAACAAGACTTTCACCTAGGTTTGAAGTAGGAGTCTCAACCATCATCATGTAATCTTCTTCCTTCACAAATGACCTAAACTTGTTCATTGATGGAGGGATCTTAGACAAAAATATTTCCCATATGTTCCCTAAAACTCCCTTGTTGTATGGATTCTCTTTCTTATCATAACGGTATCGGAAATTCTCATAAGTAGTCTGCACAAAACAGATTTAAACACTTAAAACAAAAACAGAGAAAGAAACAAGACTTGCAAAGATTGGAATATAAAGCATAGATCTTTCTAATCACATACCTGGTTAGTGCAGATGAGATAGGAATGAAATATTGTGAGTCCTCCGACAAACCAAACGGTAATGAAGCAGTAAACTATGAGAATATCCGATAGAACATCTTTGGATATAGCTTTCCAGATGCTAATCTTCTCATCCGTATGTCTTTGAAATATGTTCAACCAAGAAAACACAAACACATATATGCACAGAGTGGTTGATGTTGATATGAACATGAAGAAGAATCGGTAATTTCGCTGCAACAGAATCACAAAACATATTCAAAACACACCGAACCTATATAAGCCAATGTAGAGCAAAATCGTTTAGTAAACTTACCACTCCAATGCATTGGCNTCCCATCATCATCACTTGAAGATCTTCCTGATTCTTCTTCTTCTCCACTTCTCTCATCTTTATTACTACCATTCTCATTTGTGAAAAACGGGTTAAAAGAAGGGATGATTCCCTCATTATTATTATGTTGATGGTGATGATGGTGGTGATGATCCTTAGCCTTCAAGTCATCTTCCTCACAATCATCCTCGAGATCTTCATAATTTAGATTCCGGAGAATCTCAGGGAGCGAGTAGCTCTTCCCACTCTCATCAACAATCTTTCCTCCTCCCATTTCTATATCGATCTTCTCCTTGGAGCTAACAAGACTTTCACCTAGGTTTGAAGTAGGAGTTTCAACCATCATCATGTAATCTTCTTCCTTCACAAATGATCTAAACTTGTTCATTGATGGAGGGATCTTAGATAGAAATATTTCCCATATGTTTCCTAAAACTCCCTTGTTGTATGGATTCTCCTTCTTATCATATCGGTATCGGAAATTCTCATAAGTAGTCTGCACAAAACAGATCTCACCATTAAAACAAAACAGAGAAAGAAACAAGACTTGAAAAGATTGAAATGAAACATAGATCTTTGTAATCGCCTACCTGGTTAGTGCAGATGAGATAGGAATGAAATATTGTGAGTCCTCCGACAAACCAAACGGTAATGAAGCAGTAAACTATGAGAATATCCGATAGAACATCTTTGGATATAGCTTTCCAGATGCTAATCTTCTCATCCGTATGTCTTTGAAATATGTTCAACCAAGAAAACACAAACACATATATGCACAGAGTGGTTGATGTTGATATGAACATGAAGAAGAATCGGTAATTTCGCTGCAACAGAATCACAAAACATATTCAAAACACACCGAACCTATATAAGCCAATGTAGAGCAAAATCGTTTAGTAAACTTACCACTCCAATGCATTGGCCAACCCAAGGACAGTGATGATCAAATCTCTGGACACAGTTGTTGCAAATAGAACAATGAGAAGCTCGAGGTGGACGGTAAAGCAAACAAGTGTCACAGAACTTCACTTTTACGGTATGTCCATTAACGGTTACATCTTTGACCCTTGGTAATCTTATATTTGGGGTTCTACCGCTAACCCATTCCATGGACGGAGTAGTTGAATCCGGTGCATCATCTGATTCCGGAGGCCTTAAACTTCTTGGCACAATCCCAGGATCTCTACTAGACGTCATCAATAGGAAAAATATAACCTGAAGTTTTAAACTATTGACACTTCAGTTTCAGAAAGCACTTTTAGAAAAAACATAAATTTCATTCTAGAGAGTTTGAAAGCAGAAGACATACCAGAATGGTGAGTATCCAAGACACGGAGAGGATTGGAATACAAATATTTGGGTTCTTGGTAAGAGGATCAGCCATTTTCATGTACATTTTGACAAAGAACATCACAGCGGGACATAGGATCAAGATAGTTGATAGATATAGAGATGATGCATCTGGACCAAAGATTAACCTCCCGCCACACAGAAATTTCTGAAGACAAAAAAAAGGGAAAAAAAAATAAAAGTCAGCTTATAATCCAAAAAGCATAAACAAACATAGTTCTTCCATATATGAAGGATCAAGACTCAAGATACAACTAATAAGAGAATGAATAAGACTCAAAGGAATCAAATCGAATCAAAAGGAAGTGGCGATGCTTATTCATGCCCAAAAACTTATGTGATCAATCAATCCAATCTTCTCCAGAAAAGCAAAGTGAATGAAACATTAATTTCAGAACTTACATTGCTTCCCCTCCAAACTTGATAAAGCCTCTTGAGTTTGGTCTCATTCCAAGCCATAACTGAGGTTGAGAGAGAGAGAAAAAAAAAATACAAAGAAGAAAAGCTCCAAAAGTAAAGAAATTTTTACAATAAACCCCAGAATTAGAAACCCATCTGAGAATCCATACACAATGATGATCAGATCAGAGAAAAAGATCAATATCAAGAAGAAAACCCCAGAAACGGAAATAAAAAACTCTTTTTTTTTTTCTTCCGACCAAAAAAGATTCGTAATTTACACCCCAACACTCGAATTTGATTGTAGTTCGAGAA
Organism: Camelina sativa; assembly: GCF_000633955.1. Taxonomy (NCBI): domain Eukaryota; kingdom Viridiplantae; phylum Streptophyta; class Magnoliopsida; order Brassicales; family Brassicaceae; genus Camelina; species Camelina sativa. The sequence goes on along the minus strand of NC_025690.1, from coordinate 17,559,395 downwards.
GGAGAAGAGAGACAGGAACACAAAAAAAAATTGGAAGCTGTCGTCTCTCTCTCTCTCTCTCTCTCAGACTCTCTCACTCGAACGAATCCCACACAAGAAATTATATCGCTGATTTGCAAAATTGCGCGATCCCTTTTCTCTGTTTTTTCCTTTTTTTGGGGGGTAATAATTTTTTTTTTTTTATTCGCTTATCATAACCGAATAATTTAGACAGGAAGAGGAGTTAATGGGGACATTGTATGTAATTACGATAAGGTGATTATGCGAATAAGCAAGCATGTATGTTTCATGTTTGCTTTGTTTGTAAGAACTAACAAGGAATAAATTTCTTGTTAATCCTAAGATAGATTTATTAGTTTTTTTAAAAATTGTTATATCATGGTCGGCCAACTATATTTGTAAAATAGAATTAGAATGATGCAAACAATGAGCTGGTTGAACGCAAGTCAAATCATCTCTCAATTAAACGTGCCCTCACACATTGATAGATTTCTTTCCATCGTTTTGTGTTTTTTTCATCTTCTCATTCATTATTTTCATTTTTATAAACTCTACATCCAGAAGCCATAAAAGAGGAGAGAGCAGCCAATGGGAATATTAGAAACGTTACAGATTAACTAAACGTTTAAACCAAATAGATATATGGTCAAAATCCCATTAATCAGAACTTAAAACAATATTTATTCAAAAGATGAGACGAATAAAATTATAACGAAAAAGATGTTAAATTTGGTTTTAACTTTTAACATATTAAAATTAAAATATTTTTATATTAAAAAAACTTTAGGGAATGTATTCAAAATGATATTTTAAGTGATTTGTGAAAAACTGACAAATTTTATGTTATTCGATCATGGATTAATGAAATTTAGTGTTACAAATTCGATTTTATTCTATATTACAAATTCAGTATTATTGAATTAATTATTTTAAAATATACTTTAAAATTTACTATTATTGAAAATAGTTCGTAGATTTGATTTTTAATGATTTGAGAGGAACTGAGATGATTTCCTTAGTTAAAAATTACAGATATCCAAATTTCATGACTATAAGTGGAATTTGAACATTTTTTACAATAAATCATATCAGCTTCCCTAAAATCTATAAAAATTCCAAATTTCCAAAATCATGGTTTCAATAAATCCCCCTCAGTTAAATTAAACACTATACTTAAAACATTATTTTACAAACTTTAAAATTAAATTGATAAATACATAAAAACATGTTGAACTTGTTACACCTCTAGCGACTAGCGGACAAAAAAAATCTTAAGAACTGGATGCTCAGTTAAATTTGTTTTAAACATATTAAAATTTAAGACTTACATTTACTTTAAATAAAATAAAATTTTGTGTAATTAAATATAGGTAAATAAAAATTAATTTTAAAATATTTGAAACATTCTTTACTTTTTTTTAAAAGTCAGAAAATCAAAAATTTGATTGAAAAAAAAGGAAAGAAATCAAAATCTTTATACAGTATTTAAAATAAAATAAAATAATTAAAAAAGTACTATACCTCGTTGGACTTCGGTTGGGCCGTCAAAGGAAAGCCCTTGGCCAAGGCCAGACGCGAGCCTTCTTCACTGCACTATTGTGTAGTTGACTAGTTGTCGTGACATTCACGAAACCTGCTGCTGCACTGGTCGTCGCTTTCATTAACCCCAATCAATATTACGGATGAATTTTCTGCATAGATCATCGGCTTATTTCAATCTCGTTTTGGATCATCTCATCTGCTACACGAACTCGATCCTATCCTTAAGACATTCGCAGGTTTCTTTTGTTTTCGTTGCGAAGAAGAGAGAATGTAAGATGGGAAAGCCATAGGAGATCGCTCCCTAAAAGAGTAACTCTAGCCACAGAGGCTATCTTCATTGGTACGAGAGCCGTTAACAGAAGTGGTAAAACTAGTTGAATAGCTTTCTTTGACAGAAGAGCACTCTAGTTAATTAGTTACCACAGCACATTGCAATGTTGTTGAACAACTGAAATATATTAAAATTCAACTCATTGACCAATGCAGACATGCCTAAATCTAGAGCAGAACTCATGTAACCACCAGGTGGTGTCAAACTCAAACCTGCAGCAAAGGTCACCGTTAATAAAAGAAAGTTGGAGACAATGAAATACACACCAAGTTTAAATTTCCCGTAACGCAAGAAACCACTATATACACCAATTCTCCTAATTCCTATTCTTAATGCGAAAGATTTTAAAAAGATCTTATCAACGAGTAAAGACAGAGAGAGCTACAAGGCTTTGAGTTAAAGAATTAAATTTACACATGTTTGTCCTTTTCTTTGCTCTATCTTGGTCTCAAAGCCACGCTCGAGTTTCTCCTTATATTCGCTGGTTCTTGGTAAACCAAACCAATCGCTGTGGCGCCTTCATCCACACTTAAAATCCTCTTGATAGCCTCCACTGTTGTTACCGTACTCCAAGCTTACCACTGCTCATTTTCGTGTTTTGAGGACCCATGGTTCTGCTTAGCTTAGATGTGATGGATCCGACCTCCACATCGTCTTCTTCTTCTGGTGCCCAATCTCTGAAATTGATCAAAGGTGATGGTATCTTTGCAAAGAACAGCTCCTTAAAGTTCTCTAAGATACCCTTTCGGTAAGGGTTTTCCTTCTTGTCGTAATGGTACCGGAAATTCTCACAGGTCGTCTGTAAACATAACAAAAGAATCAGACTAGCTACTTGGAAACTACAAAATCCAGTTCACTTGTTGCAAAAAAGCTAAAGAATCTTGCCTGGTTGGTGCAGATTAGGTAGAAGTGGAAGACACTAAGTCCACCAACAAACCAGACGGAAACAAAGCAGTAGAGACCAAGAACACCTAATATTAAGTCATCAGCAAGGACAACATAGAAGTCCCCATGGACTTTAAGCATGCTGACCCATGAGAAGACAAACACGTAGATGCAGAGGAGGGTTGAACATGATAAGAAACAGACGAAGAATGGGTAGTTACGCTGCAAAGAAGCCCGTAGATAAAACATATCAACACTCACAGATCTTATTCAGCTCTTTGAATTGGAAGTGAGAAATGAATTTCCAGTAAGACTTACCAAGGCGATGCACTGACCTACCCATGGACAGTGATGATCAAACCTTTGGACACAGTTGTTACAGATAGAGCAATGAAAGGCACGTGGAGGACGGTATAGGAGACAGGTATCACAAAACTTCACTTTGACGGTGAAGCCATTCACAATTACATCTTTAGTCCGAGGTAATTTCACATTTACTAATTTGTTACTCACCCATTCTGTAGATTGGGTGACAACATCAGGAATCTCTGACTCAGGCACTTCTTTGTTCCTTGGGATAATCCCGGGGTCTCTCGATGATGTCAAGAAGAGAAAAGTGAAATCCTGCATTAAAAGGAAGAAGTAAGAGTTTGGATCTAGGCATAAAAATCTCTCTTACAAAGTAAGTAAAGAGTAAAAATGCTTTATACCATGAATGTGAGAAGAATTGCACCAATTAAAATCTGAGAATGAAACAAAGGGTGACGACGTCTAATCAAAAAAGCCATCCTGATGCAGAAAGTGATAGCTGGCCCTCCTATCATACATATGGTCAAAAGAAGCGAAGATGCATCTGGACCAAACACTAGTCTTCCCCCACAGTAGAATTTCTGAAACACCAATAACAATAGAGAAATCTACTTCAGACTATGATTCATATAGACAGAGTCTAAACTATAAAAGGCTAAAACTTTATGGAGAGAATCTTAGAAACTCTATGTTCTTCAAACTCTAGAGCAAAGAGAAAGCAGCAGAAGCAATTCCGAGCATTTGGCTCATTGCCAAGAATCCTTATAAAAACAAATCCACAATTTGGCATAAAAATGTAAACTTTGTGTGAGATCATCACAAAAAAAAGCCTACATTTTTGCCGGGCCAGACTTGATAGAATCTTTTTCGTTCAGGACTCTGAGAAGACATGACGGCGTTAACGTTGAGAAGAGAAACTAAAAGATGTTCTTCAATATTTCCAATCTCAGAATCCGCGGCCAAACTCCTAGAGCTTCATCTGCAATGTTCCCCTTCCCGCGTTCTCGATCGATCTCACAGCCAATCGGATGAAACCGGCGATTTCCAAAACCGTTCCCTCCTCCGATCCTCACCTTTTCTTCTTCTTCTTCTTCTCCTCCTTCTGATTATGGTTTCTGTTTGGGAGATGTGTTTCTCTCTCTCTCTCTCCACAGATTTGTCCTCCGCCATTGGAAGTTCCTCAACACCAACATCATTCTCTGGAACATCCTTAACTTAGCTTTCTCTCCTCCATTAAGACACTGGCACAGCCACGTGTCATGACTCACGATTCTATAAACGGTACTTATTCCGGTTTATCGACAAATTTAAGAATTAAATTCAAAACCGGATTTTACCGACTCAATTCAACCTAAACCGGAACAATCCAATCCGTTCGTTGAGAAGACGCAGAGAGTTAAAAAAGCTTATCCAGAAGAAAACTAATAAACTTGGAATGAAGAAAGCCTGAAGACGAACTCTTCCATTAGACGGAGATGGCTCTTCTCTGCTTCAATTCTCTCCCCTCTCTTTCTTCTTCTTCTTCTTCGCCGCGCCTTCTTCAACCTTCGTCTTTCGCTTCACAAGGTAATGCCTTTTCACTCGTTTCTAGTCTTTGACATTTTCGCTTTAGCTTCGTTTTGCCGACCTTTAGCGACCCATGAAGCCGAATTCGAGATCCTAGGCTAATTCAATTCTGGGTTTTCGAGAGAAAAAAAGAAGAAGTAGCTTTTGATTTAGAGCAGTGAGGTTTTGAACTGAAGATATCGAAATAGGCTTTTTTAATTGAGACATTTAATCGAACACTTGGTTTACTTGTAATGCTCTGATCTTTTGTGCTTCTTCATTGTGTAATTGTCAGTTTTGAGTCTTAAACCCAACGCTGTCGAGTCCAAGAACCGAGTCTCTCTCAGTGCTTACAGCTTGTGTGGTAGCCATGGAAGAGCTGCAGCAATTGTGGTGAAGGCCTCTGCTTCTGGCGTTGACGGTGCTGAGCCCGAGAGCAATGAGGAACCAAAGACTGTTGTTGCTTCTGTTCCAGTGGATAAACTACCGTTGGAATCAAAAGAAGCTAAAGAGAAACTGCTCTTGGAACTGAGGCTGAAGATGAAGCTGGCCAAAAAGATTAGGCTACGTAGGAAACGTCTGGTTCGTAAGCGTAGGATGAGGAAGAAGGGTCGATGGCCACCTTCGAAGATGAAGAAAAACAAGAATGTCTGAAGTGCCTCAACTGTTTGCTGCTTTTCTTATTTGTTTTTTGTGTAATGTTCTTTTTGCTGTTCAAGGACCATTAATGTACTTCAAATGCAACCATTGTTTTTGGATTTAACTTCGAGATGAGTTCTTTAAAGAAGCCATTCGTCTACATAGAGTAACCAGTCTATCAATAGAACCAAAATGTTTGGAAACTTGCACCATTTGGCTACTAAGGAAGAACATGTGAGCGAAAGATGAGAGGATAGGTGCAACAGAATCCGGTGCTCCAACACTGCAATACGATATGTTTGAAAGGTTGATTAACTGACTGGTTCTATCTATCTAAATACTTTGGCATGAAAAGAGACTTAAGTGGGCATATGGCTTACCACGGAAAGGAGTGGACCTTGCTTGAACTTGTCATGGAATGAAAAGGAGAGAGCATTCGGGTTTTCTCCAGGTCCTCTGATGAAACCGCTGTAATCATAAAAGCATGAAGATTTGTTAATTGGTTTGGACAATGCAAACATATATAAAAGAAGGGCAAGACAGATGGAATAGATAAACAAAAGGAAGTACTTACACTAGTGATGCTGATACAATGGGTGTCCTTCGAGTGTCGTAGATGGCAATCAATCCTTTGTAATTGTCATCGCCTCCTTTATATGATACAGCCAATCGTTCCCCAGATGCATCCCATGCTATATTTTTGATTCCCTCACTGGTTTATTCAGTTTAAGAAACAACAATATCAGGAAATAAATTAGAGAAAGGCCTTTCCGGGTTTATTCAACAACAACCAAACAATTTACCAGCCAGTCTGGGAAGTAATCTCTGGCAATTCAACCGGTAAAAGATGGGCATCTGATAGTAAACCAAAAAGAAACAGAGGTTTAGTATGGTAACTGGCAAGTTCTTCTAGTAGTATAGGCAAAAGACTTTGAAGTTTCTACATACCCAAGGATGGTGGCTTGGATGAGAAATGAACTGAGCCCAGTGTTGAAGATTTCGAAAACGAAATCAAGATAAACCGTCCTTCAGGATCCCATATTGCACCCTATGAAAGTTAGTATCAAGAAGTATTTTAGCTTAGATTATTGAAGAAGATGAGACACAGTTGCAATTTCATACATAAAAGAAGGGAAATGAATGCTTAGTAAACAGAATGAAGTATGCGCACATATGCAATGCATAAAACACTAGCAACGTTGACCCATCCAACAAAACCACCTTTAGCAATACGCTACTGCATATCTCACTATCCTATGTGGGATCACGACTGAACTTACCGTGACAGATCCAGATCCAGTTGACAAAGACCAGGGCTCAGATGTCCATGTGTTTGTTTCCCAAAGGCAAAACGTCCCATCACTGTGACAAAAAAATATGTGATTAGCAAACACGTCAAACGGGAGGCTATTTTCCACATCTCTAAATAGAAAGAGAGTTGATGTCTTACAATCTTGCTGCAAAGAAGTAGTCTCCTGTAGGTGACCATTTGAGCATTGATATGCCGCCTAGTCCCCGTCGAATAGGTGTCCCCGCTCCTGGAAGATGTATAGAGATCACTTTCAGAAGAAACAAGGAACTCAATCCACTTAAGCAAGATGCAGTTTCTCATATCTCAACTCAAGAATAAGAGAAAGAAAACAAGTTCAGTCCTCAACTGTTTGGACTTGATTTACTGATACATCGCAAGAAGGATAAATGTTCAAAAATTTGCATGCTAATGTGCACTAAGAAAGAGTTCTAAATTGCCCTTCTATTACCTTGAGAAACATCCCATATGGTGAAAGATGAGCTGTCATATGAGGCTGATGCTAAATATGTGAAAATAGGTCAAGGAATAACAGGATGGACAAAGTTAGGGACTCATGTGATGCAAAGACTAGAAAAGATCCAAGAAAATCCAAATATCTTCCCAACAAATGCCGACCTGAGATTCAGTTTGATAAGCAACTATGGTAATTGAAATGATCTTGAAAACATGTGCAGTTAACTAACAACACCAAAATGAAGTAAAGCGAAACAGTTGTAGCAGAAAACGTTTTAAGGATATCTTCCACAGGGGCTCCATGAGAGAGCACTAATTTGCTCATCATTATGACCCCGAAGAAAGTCCACCAAAATCCAGCGAGTTCCAGATCCTCGAGATAGACTTCCCCTCAGCGCGGAACCACCGGATCTAACCAATGCCATATTACCTGGATAGGAAGCAGCCCATATGCATATTCCTCCCCTGTTTCAAAGGAACAGATGTCACAGTAGAATCAAACTTAGTTATCTATCTATAAAACTAGCTATTCTAGAAAGTAGACAGTATCAGAAGGTCATTAATACACACCGACAGGCTACGGATAGGGATTTTCCACCATTTGGTCTCCACTCAAGGGCTTTAACACTTCTCTGGGAATCACTTGTCAAAATGCAAGGTTCTTTCTCATCTGTTCAAAAGAAGAATATGAAACTGTATGCACACTCCGGCACATGTGCACTAGGAATCTGGAATTGAATTAAAAAACATACCTTTGTCTTCATAATCACGAATTGTAACTTGATTTGAACCGGATATAAAGGCAAGAATATGCTTCCCCTGATGCCAACTCACTCCTTGAAGATCAATCTCTGAGAGGAGAGTTACCTAAAAACGAAAAGGTGAGCGAGGCTGTGCCTTAATTTAACAGCTACGATAATGGCATTTTAAAACTGCAGAGAACATCCTAAAACACCTATTTTGAATTCCCCTAGATACATAAAGAAAAGTATTTGTAACTAACCATCACAAAAAGCTAAGCCTTGTTTAGTCCACCAAATAAACTAACAAACACATAGAAGTCAACCAAAATTCTTACATCGGTGGGTTGTAAAATCTGTTTAAGAGAGTCTGCAACCATGGTTTGCAGAGTAGCCACAAGTCCTTTTCTAACAACACTTTCTTCTCTATCTCCATTCTCTTTTGCCTGCAGAGGGCTAGGTGTAGAGTCGAACGAAACAGGGCTAAACACCATTCCCTGTGATAAACCAAAACCCCCCCCCCCCCCAAATTTTTCAACACACAGTTTAGCTATCTACTAGAATGGTATCAAGCTATATGAAATCAGGAATTGAAAAAATAAAAAAATAAAAAAGAACATACGAGAAGTTTTCCATAAGTCTCTTGAGCTCGATCATCAGACAAGTTCTGACCCGTAACTGCATACCGTAAATCCAACCATTATAGCTCAGAAGAAGTTTCGAAAGCCCTAAAAAATAGAATAGAGAAGATAAGCTCTGAAAGGAAGAAAGCTATAATACATACTCAAGTCTCTGTTGATCTCGCAGACGGTGACGGAACCGGGTTGAGGAAAAGATGCCATTGTCCTTCTTCTGTAGAGTGTGTTGTAGAATGAGAATCCGCAATTTCAAATTGAACTCAGTGACTTGGAAGTTTTGTTCGGTGTTCGAATCTAAAGCAATTACTTATCAGCCCAATTTTGGTGGATTAGACTCGCGATAAAAGCAGACTGTGAACGGAGAACGGCGACGGAGATTCGCCGGAGAAACGGAGAGAGAGAAATTGGACTAGACTGAGAGGTTTTGATTTTTGAAGAATTAGGGGTTTTTTTTTTTTTGAACTTGATCTTATTTCTGGACCGGGACTTAACCGGGCATAAAAAACAAAATCAAATCGAGGAATTGAGTTTGAACCGGACCGAACCGGATTAGTCCATCCTGACATTCTTGTATTATATTTTTAGGTTCAAGAAATTGTAATGGTTTTTGATTATGCTTCTTCTAGGTAATTTACGTAACTCAAAATTCAAAGTTTTTGTTTCTGAGACTGTTACTTATAGAATACACAAGTGACAAGTTGCATATATCATAATGTGTTGTATTACCCTTTTGATTTTGTTTTCATTAGTGGTAAAGCGAGTTATATTTTGTTTCCGTGTTTCGATTTGTTTGCTGTTTTTATCTACTTGCAAATGTCATATTCATATTTTCGTTATTTTTCATTTCAAATATACTTCTAAAAAAAAATTATTATATTCACGCACCAGAAGCCAAGAAGTCGATTCTGAACAATATGAGAGAATCTGGCAGACGGCAGTTCCAGCATGTATTTGTACAAATATTTGGGCTATTCACACGACTCATATACTTCCTATTAATCAGCTAATATGTGTCTGTATATTCTGTATATTTCCAACATTTGGTAATTGGTAGGCATGGAGATCTTGACTTTTGAATATGGGTGCCACTTCGGTTTATGTTGCCACTTCGGTTTATGCTAATCAAAACTAATCAAAAAATAGATTGGTCGGTCTTATTTTCTCAATATCCAACGAATCTAAATTTCAAGAACAAAGATGTAGATTTTTTTTTTTTTTGTGGAATGTCTTGACTCTTGACTTTACCGGATAAAAATAATTAACGTTAAAAAGACTGAAACACATCATTTTCCAATGTTAAGCTAATGGTTTAATTCTTTGGTATACGATATAATTATTTTGGTAAACCCTTACTCTAGTAATAAGACACAATAATTAAACTGAAATAAATAAAAAAATGTGAAACTCTGACGACACCGAAATAATACAAGATATAGTATTAATGTGTAAGACTTAGGACATAAGCTTTTTGCATCTCACAAGACGCAAACGCGGTTTCTTGGAATCACACACCAAATGTTCCTAATACGCGCAGACATTTATACACCTATATAAGCATATCTTATACACGTTAATTATATTACACAACCAAAAGATCACATTGAAAGCAAGAAGATTTTCTTAAGACTAAACGTGAGAAGCTCGGAAGAAAACATAATTATAAGACAATGCTTGATTGGATACATGGAAACTCTCGGTTACCAATCGCCCTATCTGTAAATTGCCATCTATTTCTTTGCTCGATGATGTCCTTCTCGGTCGTCTTCTTTTCCTCATTATCTAATGTATATTCTGTTTCTTTTGTTATAAAGATTGTGGAGCTTTTGGTAGATATGGATTGCCAAGGATGTGAGAGGAAGGTTCGAAGAGCCATTTCCAAACTCGATGGTAAGAAAAGAGCGATATAGATATAAGAATATATCTTGATTAGTATCGTTATACAATCATTTTTTAGTCTTAATGCATATTGATATAGTTAAAACAGTTTAATAATCAAATTTTGTGTAGGAGTGGACACGGTAGAGATAGACGTGGATCGACAAAAAGTGACGGTCACGGGATACGTCGATCGGGAAGATGTTCTAAAGATGGTGAAACGAACAGGACGAACAGCTGAGTTCTGGCCTTTTCCTTACAATGGATATTACGGTGATTATTATACATATCCTTCTCAGCATTTGGAACAATCGGATCAGAAGATATATCATCAGCCAGAGAATACGATTTCGTATAGTGGAAAGTATGATTACTATGACAACTCTCCTTCTATCAACGGTTATTATCCTCGTCCATCCCAAAAAGCTCAACCTACCATTGATGAAAATGCTCTTCATCTTTTTAGCGATGATAATGTTCAAGCTTGTATAGTCATGTGACTTATTATTGTATCATTTCTGACGTGGGATTTGTATCATTCTTTCATTCATCTATTCATTTATTCATTTCGTAAATGTAACAAAACTATTACTTATACTTTTTCTCTCCAAACTAAATCCCAACATACAAACGGATTACGAAAACGTACTTGAATATATATACCATCTCTACTTTAATCAGTTTCAATGTTTCATTAGTTATCAAATTAGAAAAATCTCTTTAACAAAATCGAAAACCATAAGTTCTATTGAAAATCTCTTAACTAGCTAAGACAAACGCATTGTATTATCGACATGATCTGGAAATGTCCAAATTATGACAGAATCGTGACGCCTTCTTTCTATCGGGTAACTGCCTTCAAGGTCCACGTATCTTATACTATTTCGATTTGGATCATAATATAAGACACATAACCTATCATCAGATGAGTACACACTATTCACAAAAACAATCTCACCACAACGCGTAACACCCGGAATGCACCATTTTTCAAATCCCTCCATCTCATATAAGAAAATATTGGACCATCCTTGTGTCTTTTGATCACCATCCTCTCTAATCCAAATTTACACACTCTTTTCGCAGCACATGAATCCTAACTTCCCTTGGTAGTCTATCAGAAGCGAAAAGCGATCCGTCAATGTTTTTGGAGCGTCTACCGAACAAAATTTCTCGGATCGAACCTCAAAACTCATCAATTCATATGTAGACGTAGAATTATATATTGAAGTTTTTGCTCGGTAGTAAATAACCCCGTTGATGCAAATCGCACCAACCAATGGAAAGTGATCATATCTAACGCCTTGGATGGTCCTCCACTGTTTTGATGTGGGATCTCCCAATGTGAAAACTTGACAACCTTTCTCCAAGTAGTATAGTGGTAAGAACAATACTTTGTATTGACTTTGGAGAGGGTCGTATCCGAAGAAGCAAGTGCCCATGTTCGAAGTTTCCATGCTCTTTGGTAAGTGAAAAGACTGCCTTATGGTAGGGTTATACACAGCTGCCTCACGACGAAAGTTTGACCAACAAAAAATCAAGCCCCGGACGTATTGATACATCCCTTCAGGGATTAGTAATGATTTTTTGTCAGTATCTTGAAGGAAATTATTAGACGAGAAGACTAAGAAACATTCGTTGGGTTGGCCTGAAGTGTAGTGATCGAAGATGAGATGGGCGTCACGAGGAGGCTGACTCAAAGACCGATTCACGATCGAGTCTATGAAGTCTCTACGTCTACTGATAATCAATGACCATTCCTTCGAGACGCATTGGAACTTCACTAGAGATTTGCTCGGGAGCTTTTTTAGTATCTCCACTGTTAGGTCGATAGGGATAATGATGTCTCCTGTGGAGACTGATCCATTGTGACCAATTTGTGTCTTGTATGGCGAGGTCTTGTCGCTCATCTCTTCACGTCCTCTCTTCATGATCACCTCTATTTGTTGTGGAACCCTAGAGCGAGCAAGGAAAGAAAACGAACAATTTTGTTAAAGAAAAATAAAACTGAAATACATCGTAGGCTCTCTATATATATTATCTCAGTTCTGTTCGTGTTAAGTTTCTATGGCTATACTCAAAAACTCAACACAAATCAGCTCAATCACTGAGGCACAATGATGCGACCCCGGACTACGGACGTGAACCACGGACGTACGGACGGAGCAAACTCAGCGGAACGATTCGGAAGTACGACTTGGTTGGGCCGTGAACGAATGGAATCGGCGGATGGGGCGATGTACGGAAGGAAACGACACCAAGGAACAACAAGAACGGACGGAGAGAGATTCGCGAGGAGATGCTCGACTCGTTTGGCTCTCGGATAGATGGGGATAGAGATGGAGCGAAGTAGCGACACACGAGGGATGACTCTCCTTGTGATACAGCCAAGCTAGAAGATTACGAACCCGGTTCGTGTAGCTTCTAGGGTTTTCGTTTCAATCTCTGGAAACGAGAGGAAAGAGATAACTTTGTTCTTTATTATTGATAGTTTACCTTCACATGATAAGGTCTAGGCCCTTTATATAGGGTGGCTTACATAAGGGGACTCTCAAAACCCTAAACACGTGGGTAAAACTAAAACGCATCGTCCAGGAAATAGTTTTAAAAGACAACGGTCATAAGCGAAATTAAACTAAGGATAGAATGGACATGTGGCCGAAGTGATCCTTGGCCATGGCCATGCACTAGGGATCATAGCCTCATTAAAACCCCCTTGGTAAACCCATTGGGAAAATACAAGGTGGGAAAAAGAGTACTAATTCCCCTAATGACTTGGAGGTCTTCACCCTTGGGTGATGTTGAAGACCGTTAGAAAAGCCTCGGTCGGCTGTCCGTTGGGTCCGTGATCAAGCGTCTCTTGTTCTTGAATAAAGCTTGGACAAAGATGAGGCACTTCTTCCTTGCGGTCCTAGCTGCGGTCCGGCTCCTTGTTGTAGCACCGGGCATCAGGTTCGGTGCTTGGGTTGAGGGCCGTCTACTTCCGGACGCAGTTGCGTCCTTGGTTCCTTGCGCGCTCCAGTCCTCGTCCGTGTCCGTATGCTGGCCATCGTCCTGGGTTCCATCATTCCCTCCCCCTTGGAAAGGTTTTGCCCTCAAAACATCTTCTTCGGTACCTACATTAAACAGGGCCAAGTCAGAAATATTGAATGAGGTCGAAGTTAAATATTCACCGGGCAGTTTAAGGCGGTAGGAGTTGTCGTTGATCCTCTCGACGACTCGGAACGGTCCATCTCCGCGGGGGCTCAGCTTGTCCTTCCTCTTCTGTGGGAACCGCTCTGGCCGTAGGTGCAACCAAACCCAGTCGCTTTCCTTGAAAACCATGGTCTTTTGGCCCTGGTTTGCTGTCCACACATAGTGTTCGGTACACCGCTCTATGTTGGCCTTCACTTCCGCATGTAACTGCTTGATAAGCTCGGCCTTGCTCGCGCCGTCTTGGTTCATTACCTCGCCGGGTGGTAAGGGTAACACGTCCATAGGAGTCAGCGGTTTGAACCCATAAGCGATCTCGAACGGCGACTTCTTGGTGGCCGAGTGCGTGGCAAGGTTGTAGGCGAACTCCACAAATGGAAGGCATTCGACCCTCGTCTTCCTGTTACTGCTGATGGTGGTCCGCAGTAGTGCTCCGAGGGTGCGGTTAACCACCTCGGTTTGGCCGTCCGTCTGCAGATGACACGCGGTCGAGTACAACAGCCGCGTACCGAGCTTTCTCCATATTGTCCTCCAGAAATGGCCGAGGAACTTGGGCTCGCGATCGGACACAATGGTGCGGGAGAGGCCGTGTAGTCGCACTATTTCTCAGAAGAACAGGTTGGCGAAGTGCATGGCATCGTTGGTCTAGTTGCATGGTATAAAATGGGCCATCTTGGAGAAACGGTCCACTACCACGAAAATAGCGTCTTTCTTGTCGCATGGTGGTAGACCAAGGACAAAGTCCATAGATAGGTCAACCCACGGACTTGATGCGATCGGAAGGGGCGTATACATGCCATAGGGACGCGTGGTGGACTTGGTCGTCCTGCACATAATGCAACTACCATGCGCTTCATCTTAGGCCAATAGAAGTGCTCCTTCAGGATGGCCATTGTTTTGGCTACGCCAAAGTGACCCGTAAGCCCTCCTCCGTGTGCTTCCCTCATTAATAACTCCCTCATCGATCTAGCTGGGACGCACAGACGCCTTTCCTTGAATAGGAACCGTCATGTAAAAAGAACTTGGTATACTTCCCTTTACCATGCTCCTGGTAGCAGTCGGCGAAGTCCGGGTCCAACCCATACGCGTCCTTGATGTGCTCAAACCCGAGGATCCATGCGTCCATGGTGGTGATCAGCGTATGGCGCCGTGAAAGTGCGTCGGCCNTATGGTGGAACCGCTGAGTTCATCAAGCATGTCGTCTAGGCGTGGAATGGAATGGCGGTACTTGATGGTGATGTTGTTCACTGCCCGACAATCCACGCACNTTTCTTGTACTTAATGACATATGGAAAGGTTTCAATAAACTCCAACCACTTGGCATGCCTCCTTTTAAGGTTGGTCTGGCCGCGCAAGTGCTTCAACGTCTCATGGTTGGTTTGAATGACACATTCCTTGGCCAATAGATAATGTTGCCAAGTCTCCATCGCGCGGACTAGGGCGTACAGTTCCTTGTCATAGGTTGGGTAATTGAGCGTCGGTCCGCTGAGCTTCTCACTGAAATAGGCAATAGGCTTGCCTCCTTGCGTCAACACGGCTCCAATGCCCACCCCAGACGCGTCGCACTCCACTTCAAAGGTTTTGCTGAAATCCGGCAAGGCCAATAGAAGCGCGTGTGTCAGTCAGTGCTTGAGCTCGCGGAAGGCTGCTTCTTGGGCCGGCCCCCACTTGAACTCAACGCTCTTATTTATGGTGGCGGTAAGTGGTGCAACTACCGAACTGAAATCCCGCACGAACCGCCTATAGAAATTGGCCAGGCCGTGAAAGCTTCGGACTTGACTGATATTGGACGGGATTGGCCACTCCTCAATGGCCTTGATCTTGTCATTGTCCACCTTAAGCCCCTGTGCACTTACAACAAAGCCTAGGAAAACTAGCTCGTTAGCTCCAAACACGCATTTCTTAAGGTTAGCGTACAGTTTGTTCTCCCTAAGAGTGTCCAAGACCAAGGACAAATGTTCTAAATGGTCTTCAAGTCATTTACTATAAACAAGGTTGTCATCAAAGTAAACAACCACAAACTTGTTGATATAGACCCTAAGGACATGGTTCATCAGTCTCATAAAGGTAGAGGGAGCATTAGATAGACCGAATGGCATTACCAACCATTCGTACAAACCTTGCTTGGTTTTGAACGCGGTTTTCCACTCATCTCCCTCTTTCATCCTCACTTGATGATAGCCACTTTTAAGGTCTATCTTGGAGAATATGGTGGAACCGCTGAGTTCATCAAGCATGTCGTCTAGGCGTGGAATGGAATGGCGGTACTTGATGGTGATGTTGTTCACTGCCCGACAATCCACGCACATACGCCATGTCCCGTCCTTCTTGGGTACCAACAAGACTGGCACCGCGCATGGACTAAGGCTCTCTCGGACGTATCCTTGCTTCATGAGTTCGGATACTTGGCGTTCAAGCTCCTTGGCCTCCTCGGGATTCACGCGGTAGGCAGGACGGTTTGGGAGCTGGGCTCTGGGTAAGAGGTCGATCTGATGCTCAATGCCGCGAAGTGGTGGTAGACCGTGCGGCAATTCATCCGGAAACACGTCCTTGTACCGTCGTAGGAGCGGTTTTATCATGGCCAGGACGGCGTCCTGCTCTGTACCTATACTCACAACATCCTTAAAGACCATCAATAAGACTTGACAAGNAATGTTCTAAATGGTCTTCAAGTCATTTACTATAAACAAGGTTGTCATCAAAGTAAACAACCACAAACTTGTTGATATAGACCCTAAGGACATGGTTCATCAGTCTCATAAAGGTAGAGGGAGCATTAGATAGACCGAATGGCATTACCAACCATTCGTACAAACCTTGCTTGGTTTTGAACGCGGTTTTCCACTCATCTCCCTCTTTCATCCTCACTTGATGATAGCCACTTTTAAGGTCTATCTTGGAGAATATGGTGGAACCGCTGAGTTCATCAAGCATGTCGTCTAGGCGTGGAATGGAATGGCGGTACTTGATGGTGATGTTGTTCACTGCCCGACAATCCACGCACATACGCCATGTCCCGTCCTTCTTGGGTACCAACAAGACTGGCACCGCGCATGGACTAAGGCTCTCTCGGACGTATCCTTGCTTCATGAGTTCGGATACTTGGCGTTCAAGCTCCTTGGCCTCCTCGGGATTCACGCGGTAGGCAGGACGGTTTGGGAGCTGGGCTCTGGGTAAGAGGTCGATCTGATGCTCAATGCCGCGAAGTGGTGGTAGACCGTGCGGCAATTCATCCGGAAACACGTCCTTGTACCGTCGTAGGAGCGGTTTTATCATGGCCAGGACGGCGTCCTGCTCTGTACCTATACTCACAACATCCTTAAAGACCATCAATAAGACTTGACAAGTGGAGTCACTAAGTGATCTCCTAACCGTACTATCATTAATCAAGATGTTCATTTTAGTACTCGGTTTCTTAGACATTTTCGATTGCAGCTCACAAATTTGTGTGGGAATCAATGGTTTTAGGCAAATACGCTTGTTGTCATGCACAAAGGAGTATTGGTTGGTGTGGCCACAGTGAGAGGTCCGCTTGTGAAACTGCCAAGGACGCCCCAAAAGGAGGTGGCTAGCTTGCATCGGAACCACGTCACACAAGACTTGGTCTTTATAGGGGCCTACACTAAACGGGACCGTGACCTGTTCGGTGACTTGGACCACGGCCTTGTCATTCAACCATTTGAGTCTGTAGGGTTTAGGATGGTTTGTGGTACTAAGAGCAAGTTTTTTGACCATGTTGGA
Source organism: Camelina sativa (assembly GCF_000633955.1). NCBI lineage: Eukaryota > Viridiplantae > Streptophyta > Magnoliopsida > Brassicales > Brassicaceae > Camelina > Camelina sativa. The sequence continues at coordinate 17,542,193 of NC_025690.1, read as the reverse complement.
ACTTGCCACGTTGGTGCAAGATCCACCATCGATGATCAAGCCACAAACCTTTCCACTTACAGTGCATCGCGTGTGGAAGATGTTGTCCCGCTGGTACGTATCGTCCGGAAACTGGCTAGTATTAAGGACCCGCCGGATCATAAGCAGCACTCTCTCGTCAGGCTCGGCGATGGCTTCCTCGATCTCCTTAGCATCGTTCGGCTCGTCAGGTTTGTCGTCGTCCTCGAATTCAAGTTCCCTCGTTGCGGTAATAGTCATGGTATGCGGGTTGGGACAGTCTCAGGCATAGTGGCCTCGACCCTGGCACTTGAAGCATATTATATCTCGGCTACGCCCTTCGGTCGGCTGCGGCCTGGGATCGGTACGAGAGTCCTTGTTCTGGTCCCTTGGTTTGAATCGTGAGTCAATGGCGACAGCCTTAGACTTCTCTTGCCCGCGATGTCCTCCGAGTCCTGGGGACGAGTTAGGCGACCAGTTCGGCGTTCCTTGAGTGCGAGAGCGGTTGATGGTGCTGGCCTTTCTTTTAATCTGTTGTTTGACTTGCATCACGAGGTGCAAAAGCTCATCGAACGAATTGTACGTTAAGTGTTCCACCTTCCGCGCAATGCGGTCCTGTAGGTCGTCCAAGCGGTTGCGAAGATGTTCGAACTCTTCATAGTAGTCCTCAACGCTCTTGCCTCCTTGGGACAGCTTGTGGAACCTTCGCTGGAGCTCGCGGTGGTATAACAGTGGCACGTACCAGCGTCTCATCTCGTTCTTCATGGCCTCCCAATGGGGTAATGCACGTTCCCCGTTCCTTCTTCGGTCAACTTCGGAACGGTTCCACCACGTAAGGGCGTGGTCCGTGAATTGGGCGGCTGCATAGGCGATCTTTTTGGGTTCGGGATAGTTGTAGCAGGCGAAATATATGCTCCATCCTCCCCTCCCAGTCGAGATAAGCTTCCGGTTCAACTTTTCTGGCAAACGTCGGGGCTGTGAGTTTGTGACCCGGTTCGACCGGACGGTAGGGTTGATCGTCCTCATGCTCGTCCCTAAGACGATGGCGTCTCCTTTGGTAGGATGGACCATCGTCTTCTTCGGACGTTCCTCCTAGATTCGGGTCATAGCGTAGTTGGCGATCTTGGACATGCAGTCCACGAGCCGTGGGTTGTTGTTGTACGTCCTCTATCCGTTGTAGTCGGTTCCCTAGCTGGGCTAGTTGAGTCCGGATCTCGGCTAAGACAGTCCCGATTTCCGGGGTGGAAGCGGCTCTCCAGGTTGTGCGGCCATATCAGTTGTACGAACGGCGGTTATTGTACGGACAGTGGCTGCGGTACAGACAGCGGCCAGGTACTGTTCGGACGGTGGTCCACGCAGTGGCTGGTTGGAGAAGTGATACCATCAGCGGTCAGTAGTGGGTACTGCGGCGGTTGATAAGTCCTCCGGCGTACGGTCGTGTCGGACGGTGGCAATCGGTACTGTCGGTCGATCCGTGACGCGTGTCCGTTTAGAAAAGATCAAGATTGAAAAGGGAGGAAAGACACAACCTTGTGAGGAACTTCGGCTCTGATACCAACTGATACGACCCCGAACTACGGACGTGAACCACGGACGTACGGACGGAGCAAACCCAGCGGAACGATTCAGAAGTACGACTCGGTTGGGCCGCCAACGAATGGAATCGGCGGATGGGGCGACGTACGGAAGGAAACGACACCAAGGAACGACAAGAACGGACGGAGAGAGATTCGCGAGGAGATGCTCGACTCGTTTGGCTCTCGGATATATGGGGATAGAGATGGAGCAAAGTAGCAACACACGAGGGATGACTCTCCTTGTGATACGACAAGCTAGAAGATTACGAACCCGGTTTGTGTAGCTTCTAGGGTTTTCGTTTCAATCTCTGAAAATGAGAGGAAAGAGATAACTTTGTTCTTTATTATTGATAGTCTACCTTCACATGATAAGGTCTAGGCCCTTTATATAGGGTGACTTACATAAGGGGACTCTCAAAACCCTAAACATGTGGGTAAAACTAAAACGCAGCATCCAGGAAATAGTTTTAAAAGACAACGGTCATAAGCGAAATTAAACTAAGGATAAAATGGACACGTGGCCGAAGTGGTCCTTGACCATGGCCATGCACTAGGGATCATAGCCTCGTTAAAATCCCCTTGGTAAACCCATTGGGAAAAACCCAAGGTGGGAAAAAGAGTACTAATTCCCCTAATGACTTGGAGGTCTTCACCCTTGGGTGATGGTGAAGACCGTTAGAAGAGCCTCGGTCGGCTGTCCGTTGGGTCCGTGATCAAGCGTCTCTTGTTCTTGAACGAAAGCTTGGACAAAGATGAGAGCCGGGCACTTCTTCCTTGAGGTCCTAGCTGCGGTTCGGCTCCTTGTTGTAGCTCCGGGCATCAGGTTCGGTGCTTGGGTTGAGGGCCGTCTAGTTCCGGACGCAGTCGCGTCCTTGGTTCCTTGCGCGCTCCGGTCCTCGTCCGTGTCCGTATGCTGGCCATCGTCCCGGGTTCCATCACACAATCTCAGATCAAAGAAAAAGTAAAACGAAATAAGAAAGCAAGAACAAAAGCAATTGTTTACCTAGTTCGATGTGATGAATCTACGTCTGGAACTGGATTCAACTCAACAATTCACTATAATGGTTCAAAGTGTTTCTCTCAAGTTCAGGAACAGAACTTCAGAAAGTTTATAAGATAGAGATGAAAAGAGATACAATGAGAGAGAATAAGAATGTGTAAATATATCAACACAAAAGAATAAATCCTAATCCTTATGCAATTTTGATTTTTTTGAAACCAAATCCTCTTCCTTCTTGAACTTCTAAAACTGATGCCAAAAAATAGTGAACCATCATTAAACCAGCTAATCAAGTTGACATTAAACTAACCGGTTAAATTGGATCACACCATCATATTTGATTAGCTAATTGTAACTAACTGGAATTTTATGAGATTTAACAAATTTACCTAAAATAACTGTAATGAACCGAGTATAACCCTCTTTTTGTATATTTAATGTTTTTTTTTAAGTTTTTTTTCATAAATATTACAAATTTACCTGTATTGATTTTTTAATTTTAGCATACCAAATATATATGATTTTGTACGTTAGCTGTTAAGTTAAATTATATATATATGGTTATTTTGATTAAAGAATTTTATATACCATTAAATTGAATTATTTATATCTAGTATACATATATTAATTTAATAAATTACATAAGGTTGCTTGGTTTTATGCTAGTTTAGGTCTGGTTCTGTGGTTCAATGTTCAAAACACAACAAACAACATCAACGACACAAGAATTAGTTTTGCCGTTTACCTTTGTCGGCCGATACTCTCGACCGCTGGATCTACTTCGGCGGTTTGACGAGGCAGTTCAGCTCACAGTTCAATCCAGCGGTGGTTAGTTACGTCACCATGACTCCACAATCAAAAACCAAAAAACAAGGCAATCCAGAAACTTTCTACACAAGTTACAAAAGAAATCTAGGGTTTCCTTAATTCTAGTCTAGACGATGACAGCGGGTGGCTTACCAACAATGGTGGCCAACAGATCTCCCGTGCCTTCTTTCTCTCCTTCTTAACAATTCTCGATCGGCTCCGTTCAAATGTAGCAATTTACAACGGGGACAGCACAGCAACATTGTGACTCAATGGTCTCTCTTACAACGGTGGCAGAGCCGGACTCACATGGAAGTCAAACATTTCAATGGGGCTCACATAGTCACATGGAGTGTAGTAGGACCGTAGGAGCAGCCATTAAAGCGCTACACAGATGTATACAATCACCATCACCTGAAACTCTGCTATAGCTCGAGAATTAGACAATTTGGCTTTAAATATATGAAATTTCTCATGATAGTCTGATAGATAGATTTCCACTAAAGTATATGTCTACACTATTGTTGTACCCTATGCAATGTGGCTCTGTTTTGGAGAAACTCAAATGTGAGCAGCATCTGTTATTTCCATAGTCTATAATTCACAATAACCATACTTCAAATTCAGTATAGAAATGGTTAGTTGTGGCCATACTTGTGAAACCTGTATTGACTTGTTTTGATTACCTTGTTGACAAGTGTTTTGCCTTGCAGCTCGTTATCTTTACTTGTTGTTGGATCCATCTTAATACTTGAATTCTGAAAATGCATCATTTGGAAGTTCCCATGTTTCCACATTTAGTCTTTAGGCTATAGGTATATTGTTGGGCGTAAACTTACTTATTCAGATTATCTATTTGTCCAAGGAGGACAAAGGATTCATTCTTTTGTAGAATAGGATTTTATAGTAAGACTGAGGTGTTGTAATCTGCATTTTTAAGTTTTTCACTATTTGGAACTTCTTGATTGATTACTTATTGTATCAGTCCAGCTATCTGAAACATATGCAGAACCTATGCTGCTTAAGAAGGTTTCTTGGTTAAAACGACATAACTCAAAAACAAATGAGAAACAGAGGTGAGCTTGTAGAGCTAGATTTCATGTTATTCGAAGTGTTTGCAGATCTCAGAACACGCTTCACCAGTAAAGTGTAGGCTAAAAAATATCAAATCAACAGATGATTTTAAAAGATAAAGTAGGGATCAACTTGTAGAAGATGTGAAACACACTAATTCTTGTTTATCTACTCTGTTTTTTGTTTACTTCTACCATAGAACCGAAGGGAATAACTTACTCAATACCTCCTAGCAGAGAATAATATTCATTTATGTGTCGTCCTCGTAATTAAAAGTTCAAAGACCGACCCACATGAGACGATAGATAAGTGTCTAAATCTGATTGAGAGACAAAGTAGATAATAGTATCCCTAATAAACCCATCTCAGGTGCAACCACCAACAACCATTTCTATATTTGTCGCCTTCACATTAGTCTTTGTTCTGAGTTCTGACTACTGTATATATAAATTTATATAATCGCTTTGGTCAATCTATGGTCCCTCCTTATATTAATTGCCCGGTTAGTCTTCTTCCACCGTCCACACAACATGTTACCAATATTCATTTATCCTTTGAGTTGCAGTGAATAGATCCAACAACAAAGTGTGAAGTGCATCCAACAAATCTAGCGTCAACCTTTTGATTAAAACGTTTCCGGAATATCTTAAGCGAAGTGTTTTTTTAAAAAGAGTTTACGTTTTGTTTAATAATGGGCAAGTTTAATCTCTAAACGGGAGATTGGTGGTGTGTCGTGTAATTCAGGAATCAAAGAATCAACGCAAAATGACGATTAACAGTCAAACTAAGAACACGACTGATGATGAATTGATGATCACTGCTTCCTATTTTGTAGCATTGACGTTGACTCACTTTATAACTGACCCTGACCCTAAGAAGGTGTTTGAAAAAAATAACTTGGAATAAACTTCAAATTGCTTGCGACTTTTCTCGTAATTACTCTTCTATAAATTAATACATAGTAAGTATATTACTAGTCTTTTAACTTTAGTGTGTGTTTTCGGATCACCAAACCCATTAGGAGAGTTTATTTTATCTTTTTTTTTTTTTTTTACGATGTAATCTTTTTGACTTGGGGGTTGTTGTTGTCGCATTATCGTTTACTTTGACATGCTCTCCTTCCTTGCAGTAGTTGTTGAAAGCTAATCTTCTCTTTAGTGCTAAATTATTTGTTGTTGTTAACACTACTATGCTTCATTCTGTTCATGTTAAGATTTGGAAAAGAAAGAAAAAGAAAGAAAAAAAAAAAAAAAGGTCATATGGATTTGTATCAAGTAATGGAAACATTATTGAAGTGGGGATAACGTAAATGATTGTCTTATGTGTGATATTGACAACATGTATGTTCATGGGACCATCAAAGATATTCCCTACTAAAAGCTTCTTCTGATGAGAAGAAAAAAATCCTAATCTTACATTCTAACCTTTACGGCCTTATATTATTATCACAAGAGTATTTATCAGTGATTAATCAATCATAAACCAAAATTAATCACTGAGAGGCTGATTGAAACGATACATAATTCAATGATAAAAACTAAAACAGAGTTTTTTGATTAAACCATATAATTCCCCCAAAAGTATGAACACAGAGACTCCCATAGCCACAAAAGCTAAGGATGAAAAAACAAAGATCATTCATAGAGAAATACAATAAAGGAAAAAAAAAGATCTAATTAAAAGTAAAAAGGATTACATCTACCCAAAAAAAAAAAACAGTAATTAAAAATTACATAACTGTCCATGATTCAAGAGTTGGGAAGCTCGGGTAACTATCTAATTCCACGGCGGAGCCACCACCACCACCAACGTTCCCCGTCGTCGTCGTCGTCTTCGCGGCACTTGACTGATGATGAAACGAACCGATCTGAGCTGAAACAGAACCCAAATCCGTAGCGATGTTCTCTTGGTGATGGTTAGACAAAAACGACGACGTATCAAGCGTGGGAACAGCTGAAGAAGACCGATCGAAGCTCCCGCACGACGGTGGTAGTCTACAAGAGAGCCTGTGCGGCTCGGGCTTCACAAGCGGTGCGAAAATGCCGTTAGGAGAACCACCGATGAACTTAGCTCCGGTGACTTGCTGAACCATCTGCCGGAAATTAGCGGCGTCCGCCGTTATAAAAGTAGTCTGAGATTTCTTAGAGGAAACTCGAGATCGGCGTTTCGTCTGTTTACCACCGGAAACACCAGGACCACGTTTCCGTTTCCCTCCTCCACCACCGGCGGCGAGTTCCGGATCTGAGCCGAAAGAGACGTTGGAGAGAGTCTGAGGAGGAGAAAGATCGGAGACAACGACGGCGGCGGTTGGAGAAGAATCGAAGAAAGAAGAAGGAGAAAGAGGAGACTGATCAGTTGAAGTAGAGATGGATCTGTGAAGAGCTTTAGCGATTATATCACTATCGTGAGAGAAGGAATCAGAGATTAGCCATGAATCTATGTTGAAGCTTTGACGGAATGACCACGGCTCTACGCTCGCTAATCCCTCTGACGACGCCATGACTCACCGGAATATTTCGAANNNAAAAAAAAAAAAAAAAAAAAGGGAAGAGAGCTTTCTCTGTTTTTTTAAGTTAATTAAATATTTGGGAGATGAAGGAGAGAATTAAAAAAATGTGATGATGAAATTGGAAGGAGAGATAAATACTTATATAAATAGGACGGCGTAGAGAGAGAAACCGCGTGGAGAAGAGAGAGAGAGAGAGAGAGAGAGAGAGAGAGAGAGAGAGGTGAATAAGACACGCGTCAGCAGTATTGTACGGAACTCTGACTCAGCATCTCTCTCTGTTCGTCTTATTACTAATTTAATTAAGCTCATTGTTCTGACTCACTTACCCAGTATACTTAATTAAGGATTATGGCGTTCGCTAATCTCATCTGAAGATAAACCAGTTAAAACAATTCAAACTTTGAAGAAGCAAAATCAAAAATTAACGAAAGGGAAATGCTATAGAGGGTTACATAAAATGATAAATGCAAGTAGGCCCCTATCGTGTGACCAATAATAGTAGCTAGTAAAATATCTGAATAATGTATAATAAGCTATATATTATTCAACACAATTTAGATAATACTACTATACTAGTAGTAGTATTTTGTTGGGTCTATAAAAATATTAATCACACTATTGATTTTTGTCAAGCTTCAAAATTTATGGCCAGTGAGAGAGAGGCATCGTATTTAATTTTGTTTCCTTTTATATATTCTAGTGGGACAAATTATTTATTATAGTGATTTGTTTTCTGTCTAAATCCCATATACCACACCACCAACCTACAAACAATAAAACAAAACGTATACAAATATCGCAAAATTGCAAGGAATTGAAACTTTAAAGAAAGGATATATAGCTGATCATAAATCCAACCATGGTTGACCAATTCTACAACTTTAAATTCATTTTTTTTTAATGTAAGTCATTTTCTTGTGGGATATACATATATCTATATATTGTTTGACCTATTAAATTTTTCTTTAATAATTAGGTGGACTAGTGACAATTTTGCGAAATAAGCTTTAA
>NC_025690.1:17493230-17533379 GCF_000633955.1 Camelina sativa | reverse complement strand
AGAGAGAGAGAGAGAGAGAGAGAGAGAGAGGTGAATAAGACACGCGTCAGCAGTATTGTACGGAACTCTGACTCAGCATCTCTCTCTGTTCGTCTTATTACTAATTTAATTAAGCTCATTGTTCTGACTCACTTACCCAGTATACTTAATTAAGGATTATGGCGTTCGCTAATCTCATCTGAAGATAAACCAGTTAAAACAATTCAAACTTTGAAGAAGCAAAATCAAAAATTAACGAAAGGGAAATGCTATAGAGGGTTACATAAAATGATAAATGCAAGTAGGCCCCTATCGTGTGACCAATAATAGTAGCTAGTAAAATATCTGAATAATGTATAATAAGCTATATATTATTCAACACAATTTAGATAATACTACTATACTAGTAGTAGTATTTTGTTGGGTCTATAAAAATATTAATCACACTATTGATTTTTGTCAAGCTTCAAAATTTATGGCCAGTGAGAGAGAGGCATCGTATTTAATTTTGTTTCCTTTTATATATTCTAGTGGGACAAATTATTTATTATAGTGATTTGTTTTCTGTCTAAATCCCATATACCACACCACCAACCTACAAACAATAAAACAAAACGTATACAAATATCGCAAAATTGCAAGGAATTGAAACTTTAAAGAAAGGATATATAGCTGATCATAAATCCAACCATGGTTGACCAATTCTACAACTTTAAATTCATTTTTTTTTAATGTAAGTCATTTTCTTGTGGGATATACATATATCTATATATTGTTTGACCTATTAAATTTTTCTTTAATAATTAGGTGGACTAGTGACAATTTTGCGAAATAAGCTTTAAAATAGCATTGAGTGGCAATATAGCGCTATTGATGTTTTATCTTTATTTTATCAAATGAAAGTTTTTAGACCGTTAAACTTTGATCATCAGTCGAATTAGTTGAAGTTTGAACCGGATGATTTATTTTGGATCAGAGACACCATGCATGTGAAAGTATATAAACTTATAGTTATATCCCAAAGACAATTTGGTAATGAAAAATAGCTTTAAGTTTCTTGTCCACCTATATATATTGGATATATGTGTCCCTTTGTCAACTTGTAAAATCTAGAACATACAAGTACATTAACTCAAAGTCTGAAACTAACAAGTGTAAAAAAAGCGACACATATGGTTTTTTATTTTATGTAAATGAAGCTCAGAAGCTGTAACGTGGGAATGAATAGTGGGAAGTGAGTATGATGAATGAGGCTTTTGCATGAAACATGCATGCATGAACACGATCTTGAAATGATTATCTCTACCACGTCATCAATCTCCTCCTCCTCCTCCTGTAAAAACGCGTTTTTTCACGTATCCCGATGTCTCTTCCTCCTCACTTCCCTTTTACACATTACACTGTCCCCTTCGACCCATTCTTTCTTCTTTTCAAAATATCAAAATCTAAAATTCATTTGCACATGTCTTTGTTCTTTTTCAAAAAAATAAATAATCCACCAAATAGTCTATATATATATATATATTTTTTTTGTTAAAAAATAGTCTATATTTTTTGTCTTCTTTTTTTTTCCAATTATCTTTACTGACTTTATATATGTGTGATTGTACGTAATGTAGGTCTAGTCTTCTAACTACAATAGACGGATTGGGTTTTGCTAGCTATAAGTGTTGAGTTCACTAAAATAGAAGCCACTAACGGATTATTTAGTAGTAAACTAAACTTTCCTTATTTTCTTATATAATGCAACTTACATCATCTTGTTGTTTTCATCAATGTATTAGTTTAGCATCAATATAAAAAGCATATAGTATATCGTATTATTTCATAATATTTATTTGTGTCAAATTAGAAAAAGCATTTGTCGTGATATTCAATAATATTGTCTCTTTCAACTTGTCGTATGCCTCTTTCAACGCAAGTTCCCAGCGTTATCAAGCGCGGAATCTTGGTCTTGCGATGTCAGAAAACAAATATTAGTATATTACTACACTAGTACGTAGTATTTACTATTTACTTATTTGTTAACGGACATCAATCTAACTCACATTTATTCCACGTGAAAACGTAGTTAATTGAATCCTTAATCTATATTCATACATCGATGAATACTGTATATGATTTAAAAACGTATTTGTTATATAACATTAGTACTAAAATTTAATAAATTCCTTTTTTTGTATAACTAATTTATAAGCAGCTTTTTGTTGTTGTTGTTGTTGTTGTTGTTGTTGTTTACTATGCGAATATTTCAATTGTAATGAATACGAGACATATGGTATCTTTATGCGAGTACACATATGTGGCATTTATCTAAAAAGGTCACAAATAATATGGTACAGTACTACTTGTAATTGACTAGTTGTTTGTCAATAATATCCACTAAATTATTGGAAGAGTCCTAATTAACTTACTTATTACGCCCACGAAAATTAATATTTTCACGAGGGAGTAATACATACATATATAGTCATATATTATATAATATTTCCGTGATTGATATATATATATAGGACGAAGCTGATTGCGTGAAGAAATTAGTTAACTTGATTGGATTGGTATAAAGAATACAGACAATTACAAAGAATCTCATAAGAATACAAATGTGTGTAATACAGTATATACACAGAGATATAAAATATGGATTGGAAACTAAATTCAGACAATTACAAAGTTTGATGATAATATAAAGCAAAGAAGATGGACCCCGTAAACAAAAAGAGATGGACCAATCTTTTACACAACTCTCTTCATTAGTCGTTTGATTTTAGAGGTCAATTATTGGAGACATAAAAATTGGATGACGTCGGTATTGTTTCCTTCATTCAACATGTTTGATTAATCATTAATGTTAACTACTATCGTTATATACAAAAACAATAAGTTATTTGATAAAATACCATAAAACCATACAAAGTTTAGAAAAGATTCCACTCGTTTTTTCTCTATTTTTCGAATACATTAGTACTTGTTAACACAAAAAGGAATAGTTAATTTTAAAATAACTGTGTTTCGTATATGAAAAATGAAATTAGAAAATAATTTGATTTATTCCCTTTACCAAATCTCTTTCTGATATATGAAAAGTATATATTATTTTTGTAAAACTTCTGAAAAATAAGAGTCAGCAAACTATATATAAGTTGTACAACACTAGTACTGAAAGTCCCGATCATTGACAAATTAACAATTATGAGTTGCGAAACACATCAATATCATTAGAATTTGGGTTTTGAGCATAAATAAAATTTCTTTATATGACCTTCATTAATCAGGTTGATGTCATCAAGTAAGATAATAGTCCACTGTTTATTAATCAGGTCTTCGTATATATGATTTGGTAGCACTATATATTCTACATCATGGTGAGACGATTCACGTGCGTTCAAAGAGGTCTAACACTTCAGAAGTTATACCACGGCTGTTCTTCATATATTTTTGCTTGTAGTGAATTTTTTTTTTAATGTACAGTATATCTTCCTAATCTAGATTTGATTAAAATTGAAATCTAAAAAGGAGTTTTATTTTGGAAACAAATTAAAATGAGTTTCGGTTAAAGTAGTACAAGATTCTAAAAAGAAACAGAGAATTTATTATATAAAAAAAGATTCAAAACTAAATTAGTAGAATAATTATACTAATTAGTGTATTGGATAATAATCATACAAAATAGTAAAATACTACTAATAGACTTGCAAATATGTAAATATCTTTGAAAAGAAAAAGTAAAAGGAGAAAGTCTTTTGGATCAGTCAGTCATTAGAAAAATGTAGCATTGATCTATAAAGATGGGAGGATCCTGACAAAAAAAAAAAAGAAACGAATCTAAAATGGGAGGAACAAAGTCAATAGACGCCAGCGATGTCGTCATCTTCTAAAACGATGTAATCATGACACTATCATGACGATTCCGCGTAATTTTTTTTTTAATCTCATCAATTGACAAAAATCCACCACTAATATTTTATGTTTATTTCTAATGTTTTGAAACTTTTACACATTTTAATAAAACAATGATTATTGAATTTAAATATTTTTTTTTTAACTAAAGAGATATTATTTAATTTTAAATTAATAATAATTCAAAATTTTAAATATTTTTAATGATTAAACAAAACATCAATTTGTAGGACAAAAAAAATAATATTATTAATATCAATTTTTATGAGATAAAGAGAGTATTACTTATTATCTATTAAATTATTAAGACTATTAAGGGAGTAAAAAATAATATTATTAATATAATATGTGATTAAAAATAAAATAAAAAGTGAAAAAAAGAAAGAAGTAAAGTGAAGTAGAAAAAAAAAACACAGAAGAATTGATGGGGCTGGGGCACGTGAGAATGTTGACTTGGAGAAGCGGTCGTGTGTGTGTCAAAAAACTCAAAAATGCATTGCGCCCAAAGTTTCTTCCTCATTCATTCCCATTTCCCAAGAAGCTCCCACACTCTTGTCCCCCAAGCAGCTTGGGCCAAGCTTCTTCATTTCTCTTAATTTTTAAAAGATTCCATTCTTCCACTTCCTTCTTTGTTTTTTTTTTTTTGTTTCCTCACTTTCCTGTCAATCTATTTTGGCTTCTCCAGTCTCTCTCTATAATGAAGTAATCTGTAAATAAATATATTTTTTCTCTTCATAAAAAGATGATACACAATAAGAATCAATTGATTTAAGAATGGGCCTAAAAAACTGGGTCTTATCAGGATTAGTTAACTTAAAATTGGAAAGGAGACTTGAAAACAAGCATAATCAAAGCCTTTGACACAAACCATTCACCATATGAAATCCCTTGGAGACGAACAACAACACCCCATAGCCCAAGTACTCTTTTCTTCATCTTCATCTTTTTTTCACGTCTTCCTCTTCATTCAACTTCTTTGTTCAATCTTCAACTTTCTTTACCATGTTTTGTTTGGCTTCAACAACCTTATTCGTCATCTCCATGTTTATTATATGTATTCCAAATTTCGAAAGCTTTTTGATATGATACTGTACACTCGTTCACATAGTTATTTCTGTTAATCATCAGACCAATCTTGACAAGGTTGGTTCAAGCTGTTGCAATAAACGTTGTTATACGAAAACTAAGTAAAGTCATCTTGTTTTGGGACTAAAATCTTTTTATCTCGTCAAATCTCAAGACAATGTAAATGTACAAATGGTGTGAAGAGTTTTACATTACACTAATTTTAATTTTACAGACTTTTGTTTATGATTCAGATTCCAAATCAATCTCAAAAACCTTGACTTGGCAAAGATCTCCTCCTGCATCATCTGCAAATCGAATCTTCTTTTTCTTCTGAACAATGTTTTCAGTAGCTGGAGATTCTTATTTGACCATACCCTGTGAAAGAAGGGAATGGAGAAGAGTTAGAGATTGAAAGAAGACAAAAATCTCTTGGTCGTGTCTGTGGCGGTAAAGAGTGTTAAATATATCTACCATGAGTTTGCAAAACCGATAAAGATCACGCTCTATCATCGACATCCATTTCTTGCAGCCCTCTTCAGTTTTTTCTGCATTTCCAATCAATGTTCTCACCTGAAAAGAGAAAACCAACATTGAAGTTTAATAAGTCCGTATTAGTCATTGAAAACCAAATGTCAATTGCTTATAATAGACAAAAGTACCTCATCTAAGTTACAGTCAGAAATGTTGGAGGTGTTGCTTTCACCTAGCAGACATCTCTTTGTAACCTTTCTCATCAACTTCAACTCTTTTGTGAGCCTAGCCGCAACACATTGGAAATCACGCATTTGCCCTTGCGAGAAGACAATAGCTTTCTGTGAGCATCCTTGTATAGAAGTGCTTCCAGTGCTAAAAGGTTGTGCTTTTGCTGCTTGAGCAACTCGACGTGGAATCTTCTGTGTGGTTTTTTGATACTTCATTTGCCGAGTATTATTATTTGCTTTTTGAATGGCCTGCTTTGAGCTTGGAATGATTTCCACTCTGTCGATGTTATCTAGTCCTTGAGCCTTAAGGATTCTATGCGAGTTTTGGCTACTGAAGTAGAGTTTCCCTCTGGATTCTGGATCATAGTTTGTAACATGAATGAGAATCTGAAGTTTTACAATGCAAAATAAAAGCATACAAAAAGACCTCAATTTATTTCCTCATTGACTTACTTTTACTCCTTTTCTCAGGTGAATCGGGGTGCTCCATTGCCTTGCGAAGTTTTGCTTGAGAGGTGGGAGATAAAGCCTGAAAACCAAAATGTATCTAATGAGTAACTGCATTAAGAATAGAATGTGGTTTAAGTACATTATGTAGAGAACAAACCTTTCTCCCTGAGAGTAGCTTTTGTGGTTGGTGGTGTGGCTGTTGTTGCTGGATGTTATCAGTCTCTACAACTTTTTGATCCTCGTCAGGTTCCTTACAGAGTGGTGATAATTTGTGGTCTCCGGCTTCATCTTGATGCTTGGAGTAGAAAGATTGTTGTGATCTTTCTGGCAAATATTCTTCTTCTAGTGCAATTGTGCTTTCATCAGGAACTACTTGCAAATTCTCCAATGAATTACAATAGTTGGTCAGCTGGAGAATATCAGTTGCTTCATGGAAATCATCCTTACTAATGTCTTCAGTTTCCCACTCAATCTCGGCATTTTCTTCACCATAATTGATGATGGGGGAACCCGGGTAATCAATAGCAAGTAGTTCTGGAGCTTCTATCTTCACAATCTCCAAACCAGTTACGCTCATGTATAAGTCTGGCTTTATACCATTGTTCTCCTCATCCTCTTTATCTTCTTCGCACCCCGAGCTTGCGTAAAAACAAATGAGGTTTTCGACACAACCAATGTTCTCAGATTCTGAATCTTGCGCAACATCCAGTTCCATCTCTTCTTCAGACGCACTACTGTACAAAACAATTTGCTTATCCTCAAAAGCAATATAATCAGCAAAACAGCATTGCGCTTTCCTAGCATTGTTAAACTCTTCTGATGCATCTTCAAAAGCTTCCTCCACCGGCTTTATAGTTACGGGATCTTCAATTGCTCCCATTCCGGGAAAATTTGGACATGGAACCAGCCTCATGTCCCTGGACGACTCGAGTATTATCTCTTCCACCAACACCGTATCTGTAGGAGATTCTGACTCTTTGCTACAATCTAGCAAACGATCAGCATGACTCAAATCCATGGCTTCAGAAACTGAATAGCTATCATCCCAAGCTTCAGACTTCACATGAAAGAACACAGGCAAATCCACAACTTTTTCCACAAATGCAGAGGCAGTAGAAACACACTTTGCTTTCCGCTCTTGTATTCTCTTTCTTTTCTTGGAGAATTTCGTATCCCAACTGCTAAGAGGCTCCTCAATATCACACCCTTCATCTCGAGTCAAGTACTCTTTTTTAACTTCAACGTTTGACGCTGTCTCAATGTCTCTCCGGTTCCGAAGTTTCCGTTTCTTTGCTTTGCATTGTTTCCGAATCTTCTCCAGTGTAATCATGCTAAAATCTTCAGAATCAGCTTTCGTATTCACCTCAGCACCAAACAAACACGAACCTTGTGTGATATCAGAAACGTTCTCCAAATCCCTAACTACTCTTGGAATTGACTCATCAACTTTACTGTGTTCTTCCAGATTGTATATATCAACCAACTGCCTAAATCTGAGCTTTGTTTTCCTTCTTCCATCCGTATTCATCACTATTTTGATCGATCCGCCTTTAATGGCTCGGATATAATGCAATTGGGAGTTCAATTGGGTGCGACTTCTTAACTCCACCATTATCCCAAACTAACAGATGAATACACTACCTAACAACTGATTTATTAAGCTCTAAACCTCCGGTAATCAAGCTCCTGAATTAAAGCAAACAAAGAAATCGTCAGTAAAGGATACAACTAACAACAATAACCAGAAGTGCATGTAATGATAATCACTACAAACACACAAAAGTGGTGCCCAAAATAATTACACAACAGTGTTTTTTGTTTGTAACAGTTTATTCAATGTAACAACAAATCGAAACCAAAATTCAAATTCATGGGCACGCGCAAAAAAAGAAAACCCTAATTCGCTAAATCAAAATCTCGTAGCTGCATCAATTTCGAGAATGGGAAAGAACAGATCTGGGTAAAAGTATAAAACATTGAATCTAGACAGATACAATCTCTTTATCAAAGATGAATTGAATCTAAAGACAGCGAAATATGAACGTTTTGAAATTATCTTAAACCTTTATCGACGCTTAATCAGATTTCGAGAAGGAATCAAGTGAAAGCCGAATCCTGGGGGCTTCAAAATTATGAATCTAGGGTTTACCAATATAAAAAAAAAAAAAAAAAAAAAAAANAAGAAGACAGATGTAAGAAAAAAGACTTGACTGATTGACTACTTTAAGAGGAGCGGTCACTTCTCGCGGGAAATACATGGCGGGATTAACTTTTTTCGTAAATGGGTCTTTTCGAATCTAAAGCCCATTAATCATAAATGGGCCTATAGGGGTATATGTGTAAAATAACTGAAGCTAAGAAAGAACTTGAGGTTAATAATATACGTCAAGCGGCGTATTTTAGATAAGGAGGTGGAATAAGAATAATATCAGCTTTTTGGAGAAGAAACCAAAGCTAACCAAGAAAAAAAATAAAAATTCGAAACCCTAAAACTTCCATTAGACTTAGGGAAGGGACCTTTTTAATAAGCCTTGCTAATGTCCGGCATGACAAAGAAGAGAAAACTTGAAGATGAATCTAGCGATGCGGCTGAACCGTCTCAGAAGCTGAAGCAGACGACTGAGGAGGGTGAGGAGCAGGAGCAGCTTCAGCTTGTAATTAAAAAAGAAGATAATCAAGCTGAGGTCGAAGAAGTTGAATACGAGGAAGTAGAGGAAGAGCACGAAGAAGAAGTTGAAGATGATGATGATAAGAATAATCAGATGGAGGTGGCGGCGACGACGTCTGGATCTGGGAATCAAAATGATGATAACGACGATGAGCCGATTCAAGATCTGTTGGAACCATTTTCGAAAGAACAGCTTTTGAGTCTTCTTAAAGAAGCGGCGGATAAGCATGTTGGTGTAGCGAATCGAATCAGGGAAGTAGCTGATGAGGATCCTGTTCATCGGAAGATCTTTGTTCACGGTCTTGGTTGGGATACCAAAACTGAGACGCTTATCGAAGCTTTTAAGCAGTACGGTGAGATTGAAGACTGCAAGGCTGTTTTCGATAAGGTCTCTGGCAAATCTAAAGGTTATGGCTTTATCCTCTACAAGTCTCGTTCAGGTGCTCGCAACGCACTTAAACAGCCTCAGAAGAAGATTGGTAGTCGTATGACGGCTTGTCAGTTGGCTTCTAAAGGACCTGTCTTTGGTGGAGCTCCTATAGCTGCTGCAGCTGTCTCAGCGCCTGCTCAGCATTCGAACTCAGAGCACACGCAGAAGAAGATTTATGTTAGTAATGTTGGAGCAGAGCTTGATCCACATAAACTGCTTGCGTTTTTCTCAAAGTTTGGAGAGATTGAAGAAGGTCCTTTGGGTCTTGATAAGTTTACTGGGAGACCTAAAGGTTTCTGCCTCTTTGTTTACAAGTCTGCTGAAAGCGCCAAGAGGGCTTTGGAGGAGCCACACAAGACTTTTGAAGGCAGCGTCTTGCATTGCCAGAAAGCAATCGATGGTCCCAAACCTGGAAAGCAGCAGCAGCAGCATCACCATAACCCACACAGCCACAACAATCCGCGGTACCAAAGAAATGATAACAATGGTTACGGTACGCCTGGAGGTCATGGACATCTTATGGCTGGTAACCAAGCTGCAATGGGTGGTCCAGCAGCGCAGATGCTAAACCCGGCCATTGGGCAGGCCTTGACAGCAAACTTGACAGCTTTGCTGGCATCACAGGCTTATAATCCGGCAATTGGACAAGCTTTTTTGGGGTCCTTGGGGGCAGCTACAGGCGTAAACCCAGTAAATGGAGCTGGAATGCCAACTGGTTATGCTACTCAAGCTATGGCACCAGGGACAATTCCTGGGTACGGTACACCNACAGTACGGTGAGATTGAAGACTGCAAGGCTGTATTCGATAAGGTCTCTGGGAAATCTAAAGGTTATGGCTTTATCCTCTACAAGTCTCGTTCAGGTGCTCGCAACGCACTTAAACAGCCTCAGAAGAAGATTGGTAGTCGTATGACGGCATGTCAGTTGGCTTCTAAAGGACCTGTCTTTGGTGGAGCTCCTATAGCTGCTGCAGCTGTCTCAGCGCCTGCTCAGCATTCGAACTCAGAGCACACGCAGAAGAAGATTTATGTTAGTAATGTTGGAGCAGAGCTTGATCCACATAAACTGCTTGCGTTTTTCTCAAAGTTTGGAGAGATTGAAGAAGGTCCTTTGGGTCTTGATAAGTTTACTGGGAGACCTAAAGGTTTCTGCCTCTTTGTTTACAAGTCTGCTGAAAGCGCCAAGAGGGCTTTGGAGGAGCCACACAAGACTTTTGAAGGCAGCGTCTTGCATTGCCAGAAAGCAATCGATGGTCCCAAACCTGGAAAGCAGCAGCAGCAGCATCACCATAACCCACACAGCCACAACAATCCGCGGTACCAAAGAAATGATAACAATGGTTACGGTACGCCTGGAGGTCATGGACATCTTATGGCTGGTAACCAAGCTGCAATGGGTGGTCCAGCAGCGCAGATGCTAAACCCGGCCATTGGGCAGGCCTTGACAGCAAACTTGACAGCTTTGCTGGCATCACAGGCTTATAATCCGGCAATTGGACAAGCTTTTTTGGGGTCCTTGGGGGCAGCTACAGGCGTAAACCCAGTAAATGGAGCTGGAATGCCAACTGGTTATGCTACTCAAGCTATGGCACCAGGGACAATTCCTGGGTACGGTACACCAACTGGTTTGCAAGGTGGCTATCAGACTCCTCAACCTGGTCAAGGCGGTACAGGCAGAGGGCAACATAGTGTCGGGCCATACGGTGGTCCTTACATGGGCCACTAGATGTATGATGTATCATGTATTCACTCAGGTAGAGCAATGAATTTTCCCCTCTTTGTTTGTTTCATTGTCTTTCTTCAGTACATATAATTGATCTGCAACTGACTTACTAATGTCTAAAGACAAGAACTTTTTGTGTCCTGACCCCACATGGTTTTGGTTTCATCGGAGTTTTTGGGGATTTTTCAGTAGTTGTTACAGCTTCTTGCTTCTCTTATTTACTTAAACTCATTGTGCAGATATCAGAAATCAGTGTTTTAAAATTGGCCTGGTGATTCTTCTGAAGTTTATAAGGAGCTGATGCAAATGAAGTCTTTATGAAACGTTACTCTTTACTTTGATCGCTCTTAAGGCCAGACTCATAAAACCTTTTAAGGAGTTTTTAGTTTTCGTCTACTTGTTTTTTAACCCAACTCTCTTTATGATATTCCTAAAAAAAAATTGTACTAGTATTTTCAGTGTTCGTCTCTCTTTTTCAGTTTTCTGAACATCCCCCTAGAACTTTCATTTGTAAAACTAAAAACGCAGCTACGCACCATGTGGGTTCTTGCTTATCGAATTCTTGTGTTTCCAAAATAGTTTTTTCCATCTCTCTGTTTCACGATTTCATGGTTTTTTTCTGCCTGTAATATGTTTTAAGTTATCTTGATTTGCTTAATGTATCATCCTGATTTTTATGTTTGTTCAATCCTTTATTTCTCCTGCAGGTAGTGTGACTGCCGGTTGAACAGCCAGCTTAATATAACTCACAATTTTTTATAGCATAACATACTCTAATCTCAATTTATATGGTTTCTAAAATGACTCAAAACTTGTGGGA
Organism: Camelina sativa; assembly: GCF_000633955.1. NCBI lineage: Eukaryota > Viridiplantae > Streptophyta > Magnoliopsida > Brassicales > Brassicaceae > Camelina > Camelina sativa. Next base: position 17,521,640 of record NC_025690.1, on the reverse strand, counting down.
TTTTAAAAACTAGCAAGAGCTTTCATTAGAGATTTTTGTTTTTCAATGTCAACTTTCAAAGTTTTTACAGTGACATTTTTAAGTGAGCACTTTGTTTCCAAACTTATTGGCCACTGAGTTACCAAGTTGTAGACTACTTAAACAGTCAAACTTAGCAGGAAGTGGTGCAAGCGTCTGAAAGTCACAGCTGAGGAATGATCTGTGTGATAGGCAATTACAGAATACTTGAAAAGTGGAAGCTTTCAAGTCGACGACAACAGGTGAGTTTCCTGCAGTTGAGTCTTTTTGCAACCCGCATCTGTTAAAGGGTAAGTTCAAAAGTCGTAAAAGAGTATCTTCTATGGCTACCCACAACGTGCTGTGGTAAGTAATCAAAAGTGTTAAAAGTATATCCCTCAGCACGAATCTCTTGCCTATATATGTTCCTGCTTAATTGTCATATCCCCTCCTTGGAGTGTTAAAAGTTGGTTTTGGTCTAGAAAGTATGTGTATCTTCATGTCCTTGTGCGCAAGCTTTAGGGTTAAACAGAAAATCACATGACAAGGTGGTTGATTATATTTCCTTGATGTATTTGAGGCGTGAATGCATAAAGTTTGTTGGTGATCATCACTTTGATTTTTTTGGAGATCTGCAGTTCCAAAGATTTAGTTATGATGAAGAAGAGAAGGAGAGGCTGAAGTGGAAGTAGGAAGTAAGTATTAGAGTTTTGCGTTTTTGATCACATGTCACAATCTCTCAATTGTTATGTCAAGTTTCTTAGAAACCCAAACTGAGATTGGAAAATAAAAAGTATAAATAGAGGTTTCGATTTTGCAGAACTTATGGTTTGATGTACAATATTCTCTATTATCGTTTAAATCCAAAGCTTTAGTGTGATGAAGTTTCATATTCAGAGCGTTATTAATCAGAGATTCCCGAGAACGTAAACATGTAACGTTACCATTACAAAAAAAGTTTGATAACCAATCTACTCCCAAGATTGGACATTTTGGTCATACATTTATCTTAACCAAAGCTTGCAACCAACGTATCGAAATGCACATAGAAAGCCAATTTGATTGAAGAAGGGTCTTGGAGCACATGTAGTGTTTCCCATGGAATAAACTCGATATCCACCTTCATTAAAGTAAAAACAATAATCACTAATCACAATTATTAAACAAAACTCTCTCTTTGGTATTTTGATCGAAAGTTTCTAGAGACCATTTTTGGGGGAGAGGATGGGCATTGGCCAGTATCTGAGTGTCACTTTCTCAATCAAAAGGTTTTCTCTCTCTTCTTCTTTTTCTTACCTCTCCTGCGCGAAACAAAACGAGAAAATAAGAAAGAGAGAGAGAGAGAGAGAGAGAGAGAGACACACACACACACAGAGTTTAGGTTTTGCAATTGTATGTAAATCTCTCTCTCTGCACTTATATCATAGTTTCGTTTCTCTTTCAAGACATAAACACCCAAACTTTGCCTTGTTCTAGATCTGGTCCTTATTTATAAAGCTCCACTTTTTCTCAAAGTTTGATGCTTTTTCTTTTTTCTTTTTGTTGCTAAGTTTTTAATTTCTCCGTCTTCGAAAAAAAATCTCTTCTCTCGCAAAAGCGTTTTGATTCTCCTTTGTGTTGAGAGATTTCCATGTCTAGTATCTGCATTTGATTGCCTTCGATGCTGCATGCAATTCCCAAGACTCTTTCAGATTGCTACAACGCTGTGAATTCGTCTTCTTCTCGGCCGTTTCTTTCCGATTTGATATCTGGGTTCTCTTGTTTCCGTCTCTCTGCTGCATGTTTGGCCACTCGACCTTAGAAAAAAGGTTACTTTCGCCTCCGATTTGATGAATTCTTCGTCGTCTACAGCATTTCTGGGTTGTTGAGATTAGGGTTTCTGATTTTGTGGGCTCAGAATTGTGTTTTGTTATCTCAATCTGTGTTGCTTTTTTCTTTTTTTCCACTACATAACGTATGGATTCTCAAAGGGGTATTGTTAAAGAAGCTAAATCTCAGTCCTTGAATAGGCAAGGCTCTCTCTACAGCTTAACACTTGATGAGGTTCAAAACCACTTGGGGAGTCCTGGTAAAGCATTGGGAAGTATGAATCTGGATGAGTTACTTAAGAGTGTCTGTTCTGTTGAAGCTAATCAGCCATCTTCCATGGCTTTGAATGGAGCTGCAGCAGCTCAGGAAGGTCTTTCTCGGCAGGGGAGTTTGACTTTACCACGGGATCTTAGCAAAAAGACTGTTGATGAGGTGTGGAAAGACATTCAGCAGAACAAGAATGGAGGTAATGCTCACGAGAGGAGAGATAAGCAGCCTACGCTTGGTGAAATGACGCTTGAAGACTTGTTGTTGAAAGCTGGAGTTGTGACTGAGACGATCCCTGGTTCGAACCATGATGGTCCTGGTGTTCCTGTTGGCGGTGGTGGTAGTGCTGGTTCAGGTGCTGGTTTAGGGCAAAACATTACTCAAGTTGGCCCATGGGTTCAATATCATCAGCTCCCATCAATGCCACAGCCTCAAACGTTTATGCCTTATCCGGTTTCGGATATGCAAGCAATGGTGTCTCAGTCTTCTTTGATGGGTGGTTTGTCAGATACTCAAACTCCAGGAAGGAAGAGGGTAGCTTCAGGAGAAGTTGTAGAGAAGACTGTAGAGAGGAGGCAGAAGAGAATGATAAAGAACAGAGAGTCTGCTGCTCGTTCCCGAGCTAGGAAGCAGGTGAGAAACAACTTCTGTAATTACCAAGATGTTGTTGTTGTTATTAGTCTTGTCAAGTTTTGCTCATTTTCTTTTGCTCTTTGTGTTCCAACGTTGGATATTGATGAACAGGCTTACACTCATGAGCTAGAGATCAAAGTTTCACGGTTAGAAGAAGAAAACGAAAGACTCAGGAAGCAAAAGGTAATGCATTGGAGGATTATCTCCGTTTTATTGATCAAGTTTGTGAATTATTAATTAGTTCTGGATATTAGAGGCAATGATAGATGACAGAAGATGTAATAAAGTATAGAATAGTGCACCCGCATAGTAGACGATAGAAATGTAACCGCGAACAGTAGTAAAGATGAATTGGTTTAGACCCAATCTCTAAAAGGTTAAGTCTTTGTTGTTTCGTCGCTTATTATAAGAGTTGTTTGGCTCATTAGGAAGAACATATTATATAAGAGACAGAGACATAGTCTTCCTTTTCTAGGAACGAAGTTGGATTTGCCGGTTTATTTTTGCCTTGAACTTCATGTTCTTCGATTTTGTATGTGTCTATATGTGGCCATAGCTTATCCTTACATTTCTGTGCAGGAGGTGGAGAGGATCCTCCCAAGTGCACCACCGCCTGATCCCAAGCGGCAGCTCCGACGAACAAGCTCAGCTCCTTTCTGATCTCAAAACTCTTTTCTTTTTGTCTTGTGTCGGTTCCCTTATAAAAAAAAAAGAGAGGAAAACAGCTTTTGTTTCTTTGTACATTCCGTAGACTTTCTTGACTTGGAGCCATTCTGTTAACTTTCTTTGAAACATTGTCTCGAGTTATTTTAGTAGCAGCAGCGATCATTTTCATGAGTCTGGTTCAAATTCAGAGGTAGAACAGAAGAAAACTTGAGTTTACAACATTTGAATACAAAACGTAAAGAGTTGTAGACAAAGTATGTAACTGGATCATCTTCCTACGGAAAACTGTATAAATTAGGCTTCTTCTTGAGGGCCAGCTTTGTTCACATATGTGGAGACATTTATCTCAAATTCATCTCGAGAACGTGTTTGCTATATGTTCTGCAATAGCCAAGCTTGAAGTTAAACCAGGTGATTCGATGCCAAAGAGATTAACAAGACCTGGAACTCCATGAGTCTCCTCTCCCTGCATTGAGAACCCACAAAAAACGTAAGATAACAAACCTCAAGAAGCCATAGAAACTAATGTTTATGTTATGTGTCTGATGCTACTTAACACAAGATTACCTGATAACAAAATCTGTGGGAGGCTGTTTTGGTCCAGAAAGCTTAGGACGGATGCCTGAATAACCAGGTTCCAATGATCCATCTTTGAGATCCGGATAATACTTTCTGATCTCGGGGTAGAATTTCTCCGCTCGGTGTATCTTTACACGATAATCAAATCTAAATTTAAACAACATGAAAGAAAGATCTTGAGTAAATTCAACATGGACAAGCTAGTAAGGAAAATTTCAGGAATAGTATATACTTGTTCAGGAAGCTTGATTGATCGTCTGTGCCTTCAATCCATTCCACATCAGGTCCAAACTTGACAAGTCCGTTCAAATCTAAAGTGACATGGACACCGAGACCTCCTTCCTCAGGAATAGGATACACAAGTTTATTGAAAGGCGCAGACTTTGTGCCTGATAGTGTAAAGTAGCATCCACGAGCATAGTGAGACGAAGGAACAAATCGATGATGCAAGCCCTGGAATCTCTTTGCAAGAGCTTGAGCACCTAAGCCCGCAGAATTAACAACGAGACTAGGGATCAGCTCAAGCTGTGCTTCTGCCTCACACAGTCCAGTTTCAGCAACAAACAAATGCATCTTCTTCTCTTCAACACGACCGTTCAAAACCACCGTGTTGTATGAGAAAGTTGTGTGATTGTTCTCTGCTTCTCCCTGTAGGTAGTCTCGGTTGTTATTCCTGTAAACTATGAAATCAAAACTCTTTTCGTACTAAAGACACAACAACGAAGATCCTACAGAGAGCTGAGATACGTTTATATCCGTACCACTAGAGATAGCATGAAGGAATGTGTATCCAGAATCCCAGACTCAGGAGATAGCAATGCTTTAACACAACGAAGCTGTGGTTCCATTCTCATAGCATCAAAACCTTCCAACATCCTTAGACACGAGACTCCATTCAGAGTTCCAAGATGCATCAATAGATCCAACTTTGGTATCTCAGAGGATCCCGTAGCAACGATAAGCTTACCAATCTTCTTATAAGGGATTTCATATTCTGAGCAGTACCTATACAACAGTTCTCTCCCTCTTACACAAAACTTGGCCTGATAGAAAAAATCCAACAAAGTTCACTAATGAACAATAGTACATAAGAATTGATTCGATCCCTCAAAGAGAAAGGTTGTACCTTTAGAGAGTTCGGTGGATAATAGATTCCGGCGTGGACGACCTCGCTGTTCCGAGAACTCGTGACGGTGCCAAACGATGAGGCGGCATCAAGGATCAGCACTTCTCTGCCGCGGAGACTGAGCTCACGCGCAACCGCAAGACCCACGACTCCAGCACCAATCACGATGGTGTCAACTCTCTCTTTAGCTGTCGTTTCAGCTACACCGCTTACTCCTCTTACGAATCTCCAGGTTGCTGTTGAAAATCTCAGCCCTTTCCTCCTACCCAGATAAGCAAGCATCTTCCTTTCGATTTAGATTTTAAGTAAACCTTTAGTCTCCCAGCTCACAACCACATAAATAGAATGGTATTAACAAGCTTTGCAATTTTGTGTTATGGCATCATCCCCTCAAGGCTCAAGCTGTACCAATTTTATTTGTTTGAAATTCTAAATAGAGCAGCAGAGTCAAGTTATAATACGACGCCGTTTCAGGTCCTATGTGCTTCTTCTTCTTCCTCTTTTTCTTCCCTCTCTCCTTCACCCAGCAGCTGGTTCCTTTTTATTTTTTGTTTTCTCCTGAAATCTTGAAATTGGTTTGAATTCTTGTTCTTATATCAGTAGACAGTTCGAAAGGATCGATTTTTGGGCTTGATTTGAGTAATGGGCGTGAAGGAACTTAGGAAATTGGGGGAAATTAGGTTTTTCTTGAATTGTCTACAAGATATTTGTGAAAATTTCTGATTGAATTATAAAAGATTTGTGTAGCACCTTTCCATATACTGAGTGATCTGTGTGGTTCTTGAATCCCAGTTTTGTGTTTCTTGTTTCTTCTCCGTCTATGAGTTTTTAACCTTACTCTCTTTCTTTATCAGCTTGTAGTTGAAGCTAATGACATTTGTTTTCTCAAGAGAGAGTTTTTTATTTAATGGATTGATTGTGAAATTGATATATGCTGAAACTTTGTGGTCTAGGAAGTAGCTACTACATATATTGGGTCAGAAGACCAACATTTCTGTTAGCTGTTTCATGGGATTCGCCATCACCGTCACATTACCTAACTGTGGAAGTAAGTTATTACCAAAGAGGAGTTTCAGAGACAAAGCACCTTTGTCTCTTGCCATTTGCTGGGAGTTTTGTTCTCTCTGTCATTTCCTTCATCCTGCACGGCCTCTCTTGGTCAGACATCAAAGGCATGTTTCTAACTTTCCAAGCATCAATTTGTAGCTTAGAAGATAGCATCGTTGTGGGGCTGAAAATACAATGAGTGAGATTAGGATTTTGGCAAAATCTGAATATTTCTTGCAATTCTGTGTATGAAGGCAAACCAACCAGTAAAATCCATGGTTATAAAGTAACATTATATCTAAATCATGTTTCTTTGTGCGTTATTGGACTTGTATGGAGTAGTGAAGTCCTTAGAACTCCAAGTATGCTTAGCCTTGTCAATTCTTGTGGGAAGTTCTGTGTCTTGAATAAGATCTTATGTTGAAACTCATGTTTCCAGTATCCAAGTTTTAAGAGGGTCGTTTGCAATTTCCAGGAGGATGTCATGGACAACCATCAAAAGCTCGGTTGGTGGGGACAGATTCGATCCAGCATCCAGTTCTTCAAGTAATAGTAACTCCAGAGGTCTACGGCTAATCAAAGCCATACAAGTTCTCAGAACTAAGCTTCTGGTGAAGATTCAGGAGATAAAGAAAGATCTGCCCAAGAAACTCTTCTTTCTCTTGGTGGGATTTTACTCTGCAACTGCTTTCTCTACATTCATAGGACAAACAGGAGACTGGGATGTTCTATCTGCTGGACTGGCTGTGCTTGTAGTTGAAGGCATTGGAGCTTTAATGTACAGAGCTTCTATTCCATTAATCAACAAGATGCGGAGCACAATCACCATGTTTAATTATTGGAAGACCGGACTCGCCCTCGGACTGTTCCTAGACTCATTCAAGTATGTGAAGTTTAGACAAAAGTAATCAACAGTTATTTTTTTCACGCTTTTGTGCTGGTTCCAGTTAATGAAAAGTGTGAAAACTCTTTTGGCTTGACACAGGTTTTAGCTCAGATCTCGAAAGCAACAAGAAAGAGTGCGAAACAAGGCAATAGAGAGTGATCAGCAAAATTTTGACAAGCTGTGTCTCCTTTAGTCCTTTATGCCTAGAATCAACACATGAGGGTTGTGCAGACTTAAACGCTCGTTGGAAACAAATCTCAGGTTTCAGCTTTTCAAATCACAAGCTAAAGACAAGGGACCAGACCTTGGAACATACGAAAAGCCAGTGACCAGCAAACAATACTCGAGACTTGTCTGTAAAGCCATGTATTTGATTCTGACTCGAAATCTATTGCATTGCAGATCGATAGGTTTATACTAGCATGATTTCCTGAAACATTCTAAAATTTCCACTTTTCATCTTTTTATGTGACTTGCAGCCTAAACCAGTAAACCTTGTTGATTAAGCTCTTAAGTTAACAAATATATTCTTCTCTGTCTTCTTAAACGCTGTACTAAGCATGCGAGATCAAAAGGTGATGAATTGGAATCCCACATCGACAAGTTAGAGAGCGTTGGTCCAAAGCTTTGCAGTATAAATAAGAAGCGAAGCTGTACGTTTAAATCATACCTTTCTCGGCCTTTTGGCTAAGATCAAGTGTAGTATCTGTTCTTATCAGTTTAATATCTGATATGTGGGTCATCGACCTGCACGATATTAACTCTATTTTTTAAGGGAGAAAGCTCGTCAGGATAGCTTGCTATCTGAGCTTTTGCAAGTCGCCCATGCGTTGCACTACTGCACGGGCCTGGCTAAACCCGCCAATCCATCAAGTCAATATTTATTTAATCAGAATTATTGAAGATAAGTAAATCGTAATTAAAATCCAATAAATCTGAAATTACAGTCACAGACTAAAACAGAGGAAACCTTAAGAACATGGCGAACCCTAGAAGAGGAGTGATCGAGAACCATAGATTGTTGTCACCTTTAATCAATCTACTGAAGAAGCCTCAAGCGATTCCTCTGCTTCTCTCTTTCTTCCTCTTCCTCACATGGATCACCCTCAGGTTACAGCATTCATCTCACGTCTCTTCGTCCTCCTCTTCCCATCCGAAATCGACGCTGAAGAGTCACCCCGATTTGAAAACCTTCGACGACGACGATAAGGTTAATCTTGTCCGGTTCGGTTTGGCGTCGCTCTCTCGTGTTCGGAAAGACGACCGTGGATGGTTGCTTGATCCCGTTATCCTTGCTCGTGATTCTCAGCTCAAAGGTTCGTTTGATCAAATTCCGAATCCGTTTTCTTACAAATGTTGCTCAGGAAGTTGATAAACCACCAATTCGTATTAGTGTTCTTGAGTGTCAATTGGTTAATGTATTGAAGGATAAGCATGGATGAAATGGTTTAGAAGCATGTAGGTTGTTGATGAAGAGAAAAGTATCTATGGCTTTGCTCATTCTGTGAATGATATACTCTTAGGAGTGAGCTGAGATTATTTTGTAATCCAAAGTTTCTCTTTTCTCGGTACTGGAGAGTGGAGATTCACATTTCGATCTTTTTTGTTCTTGTCCGCAGGTGGAGCTTCCTCGTGTGTTTCCATTCATGTTGGTGAAATCCGGCCTGGTGGATTGAGGGGAAATCACCGACACCATACCTGTAATGAGACGTTTGTCATATGGGGAGCTAAGACAAGATTCAGGGTAAGTCTCATCATCCATCTTAGATAAGTAACAGTGTTTATCTAAGTATCCACAATCCAATGCTTCATTGACTGGTAAAGCTGATAAAAAGAGAGTTCAGAGTGTTTCTGCCATGCCAACTTAAGTAACAGTGTGTTATGTTAGTTGGTCTTAATGTGTATAAGTATAGGATTGACAGATGCAGGAGCAGGCTAGTATTTGGTTGGTTTGAGGTTTGGGAATGTATATAGAATTGACAGATGCATAAGCACTAAGCAGGCTAGTATTTGGTTAGTTTGGGGTTTGGTAATGTTAACAAACCTTAAATTTACAGTTTCTTTCTGCTGATTTTTTTCTTTGATTCTCCACTGCATTTCTTTTATTTCGAGAAATGAAGGAGAGAATCACTTCTGAATCTGTCATAAAGATGTTATTCACTATTGGACTTATATCATCAGTCAATTGCTTGCTGATCATTGGACTAGTTATCACCCAACCCTCTAGGATTGAAGAAACGAGTTACTTAGTGATGTGACAAATGTACTTATCTTAATCCTTTGCCGGTGATGAGTGTACCTTGGTTTTCCGTTTCTCTACTGCTCTCGTGTCTAAATGAACTAAACTCATCAATCTGACTTAGTTTATGGATAAATCTATATGGAATGCGTGCAGCTAGAGAACCACAAGGTCGAAAAAGGTTACGCCGAAGTGTTAATTGGAGAGGATGAAGTAGCTGTAGCGGTTAGTCCTAGTGGCACGGCCCATGCTCTAGTAAATGTCGATCCTGTGCGTTCTACTTTCTTCATTGGTTGCCAAGACAGTGATATGCAGAACAACAGCTCCACTAGCGACTACAAAATATGGAAAGATCTATAAACCAAAGTGGGGTTAGTTTAGTTTCTCTTGTTCATTCAGATTTTCATTGGCCTTTCTTTCTTTCGAGATTATTTGTATAGAATAGGCTTTGCTTTTTTTCTTTCTTTCTTGTCAGTCATATTTGTTACCGAGAACATAAACCTGAAACTTACAATGTTTAGGGTTCATTCACTGAGAAACAATTCGTATGTATATTTGTTGTTTCTTCACAGTTGAATTTGCAATACAAGTATCTGAGGGACAGCCTCATTGCAAAATTAGCACTGTAAGCAATCAACCACGAGATTTATAATTTATGTGAAACTTCCGAGGGAGAAATAGATCAGTTTAAAAAATTTAAAACTATCATCATAATTTTTAATTTATACAATGTAAATTTATGTGTCAGCAAGTGTAAGATACAGTACAGTTCTAGGTTGTATATATCAAACCTACCGACTAAAGCATAAAATGGTTTCTTCAAACGTGTTAATTAATTTATGGTCTCAAAACAGTGTGCCATTAATGATGTAGTTACTTAAGTCGTACAAAGATATCTAATTCCTATGGAATGGCTTAAAGAAGGCTTTTAAAAGTTTTCTCTGTCCAGCATGCACGAGGTCATGGACTCTATAAATCTTAAAGAACACTCATAATCATGTCCTTTTGTTTCTCATAGAGCGTTGTGCTAAACTCCTAATGCCTACTGCATTTGATTAGTGTTCTAAAATCTGTTAATGGAACTTTTTATACTAAAAGTTGCAATCAGAGGTCTAGTTTAAGTTAATCTAGAGTTGAGAGATAATTAACTTTGAAAACCACTAACTAAACTTCAAAATGAGAAGCAAAAACATAAAAAACATAATAATGTCTAACAAAAAAAAGGACATTATTATGTATATCGCGAATGTGTCAATGCATTGGAGTGTGGCAGTTTGCCATGTGCTAATGGACCAACCTTAAAAGTAAAAAAAAAAAAAGAAAAACGTAAAACAAAAGTGAAAAGAAAAGAAAAGAAAAATAAAGCAACACCTAAATCACAAAAAGGGTATTAATATTATAATTTTACCGTTGCAATGAACTAAAAAAAAAAAAGATTGATTAAATGGAAATTTAAGGTTTTAGATAGTGAGAAAAAAAGAGGTGAGAAAAAAACAAAAACAGAGAGGAACATGAAGAAGAGTAAACGAGAGACCTTGCTTTCTCCTTCATCTTCATGGCGGGAAACCCATAATCCTCCCCGGAGAAACTCAAACTCCTCCGCCGTATCCTCCGGCTGCCTCCCCGGATTCTTTAATCTCTTCCTCTCCACCTTTAACTTCTCTTCCAACCGCCGCAAATCCATCACCTTGGGATCTAAAAAGCGAGAACAGAGAACCGTCGTTTACGCTTCTCCTCCGCAAGATTCATCGAACGGAGACGGCGGAGGAGGAAGAGAAGGAGGAGACAAGCCACCGCTTCCGCGCAATGAAGTAGAAGGGGATGCGGCGAGGGTGAGTCTGGTCGGAGCACTAGAGAAATGCGATCGGGATTTAGAGGAGCTTCGGAGAACCATCGACGTCATCAAAACCACTTACATTCTTCACAAGACACTTGAGGTTTCTCCGCCGACAACACGTGAAAATTTTAAGTTCTCCGGCACCGGTACGTTTCACCGACTTGTACATTAAATCTTAAGTCATTACATATCGACAACACTATTACACACATGTCGGAATCACGTTTTTAGGTGTTTTTCATATTTACAAATTACAAACTTCTCTTATTTTAGGGTCCAATAACTAAATTAACATAAACCAAGCAAAAACAATTCATATGAAATGTAGAAGAATTTATCTGGTTAGTAAATTAGTAAAACTAACAGAATTCGTATTAATCTTTTGTTGCTCAAAATAAATAAATAAATTACTGTTAAGAAAAAGTAATAATTTAGGAAAACAGTGTGTCAACTAAAGAGGCAATAAAGAGTGAAGATAGAATGGATATAGGGTAAAGAGTTGTCTCTTTGGTGGTGTTGAAATCATTACTATGTCTAATAGTGGAAGACAGTCTCATCAAATTACTAATAGATAAATAGTGTATACTATTGATTAAGACATGTCATTACTCTAACGATTCCATGCATAAACTGTGTGTATTTCATTTGATGTCACATCTAATTGCGCTAACTAAATGGTTCACTACAGACTTGTCACTGAGGATAATGTTCAAAATCATATTTAGTCAAGACTCAAGATAGTATGGACCCCAATTAAGGTGGGGCTAATTAGTAATGAGGTTTTAGTCTAAATGAATCTAACAGAATAAAATTAAAGTGCAGAAGAGAGAGTAAAGAAAAGAGTGAGGAGAAAGAGGCATGTTAGACAAATAATGAAGGAAGAGACAGCTTTTAGGGGCCTTTATTTCTTTAGTCATGAAGCCCACTTTAACTTTTCTCATCATCATTTGGACCCCCACCCATTATTCTGACCCACCAACTGGTTTAGCTACCAAATCAAGAATATCACTTTTTGAAATATAACATTTTAGTACTACAATTCAATTATTGTTGCTTAGAATATTACACAAAAGTGAGAAATTGTTATTTAAACATCTCAAAATCTTCTTAGGTAAAAATTCCTACAATTGACTTCCTAAATTTGTTTTTGCTGTTATTTTTGGAATGTCCTTTTCAAATTATGTTTGTATTTAGGGAAAACAAAAGCTTTTAGCAAGAATGGATAAAATCCAACTACAATGTACATATGTGAATAATTAACAGTTCTTTTTAACTACTATATATGTATATTTGTCATATGCTTAGTTTTATTTTGACAATCGAGATAGATTGATCTCGGGTGTGACAAAGATAATAATATAGAATATACACAGCTTGTCTTGTCTAATAAATTATTTGATTTTGTTAAACAAAAAAAAAACAGTGGCAGGAGATGTCGTCGTGGGGACGCATACGCAGAAGAACACGAAGACGACACAACATGAACCAGAGGGAGACACGATGTTGTCGATGGTGAACCACGACGAATATTGCTGCAAAGACAACAAAAATTACAAAGTCAACAACATAAACCTAATCACTGGCAGACCCGATCATTACGCTATACATGACGTCATTTCCAAGAGAGCAACGTCAACGACTACGACGATGACAGAGACACGTGACACCACGTTGCCCCTCGTGGTGCGGAGGGTAAGAAGGAGCTTGATGGAGAGCGTTAACCAGGTCTGCGATGACGTGGCGTCAGGTCAACGAAGAGAGGTCGCTAAGATAGGTTTGGCTCTTCATGATCACATCTGTCGCGACCTGATTGCAGAGACTGTTCGAGAGCTCTCCTTCTCCGACTACGACAACGACGAACACGAGTTTTATAAACCAGCGGTGGTTTCTCCTGTTTGTTACGGTGGAAGTGGTAAAAGCAGACACATCCTTCGTGGCAGCAGCAACTCTCTACCGCTAGACGCGTGTAGAAGAAGATTGGTGTTTTGATGTGATTGATATCTTAGGTTCTATGTAACGGATATGGAAGTCTTAGTCGATACAGTTAAGAAAAAATGGGATTGATGGAGAGCGTTCACCTATATGGACACGTGTTTTAGTTTATTTTGGCATTGATTGTCTAGGGCTTTTAATGATACACTGTGTTGCTTGCAATAAAAAAAACTTGCCTATCTGAATTTATGGATATATACGACACACTGATTTCCTTATAAAATGAGTATGAAAGATTTAGCAAAAATGAAACCAAATATTCATGTAGGTATATACAATAATTAACTGTTATTTTTGCCAAACCATGTACGTCGAATTGTCAATTGTAGATGACTTTCTATATTTTGTTTTCTAATTTGTACGGTCAATCTTTCTTACCAAATTATATTTCATCATTTAATCATAGAATTTATTGAGAAATTGAGAATCAAACCTGTATGATTAAATCTTGAAGTGTTTAAAATAAAATAAAAACTTTGAATCGACATTAAATTTTGCCGGTGATAATGTATTAGTTTATATTTCGATATGGTGACGAGGACGCATTTATAATAAATGAATTTAAACCAATGAAAAAGAGACAATTGGAGTGATAGAGAGATCGAGAGGAGGAGAGAGGACCCAGAGAGAATGCTGACGTGACAGTCAAGTCAACGCTCCGCGTACAGACCGTGTGATCCGTTAATTGTCCACTCTTGCGTGTTTTTTAAGAAAAAAAAAATATTCATAATTGATGGCAAATTGAACTCGTAATTAAAGCCATAAACTGAGGTTATAATAGAGATTTCCAAAAATCCGGTATAGCTTTAAAAGTCCGGGTCGGAGCAAAAAAGGTCGTTAGCTTCGTACCCGATAAATACGGTTTCTCTCTCGTTTTTTTTTTTTTTTTAATTTTTTTTTCTCAGCACAGACAGACACACACACACACGCTTTTTCTAAATTTTCTCTTCTTCTTCTCTCTCTCTCTCGATTTCTTGAGAGAAAAAAAAAATACAAACAGAAACGAATCTACAGGAGAAGAAAAAAAAACAAAAACAATGGCGGATCAGCTCACCGACGATCAGATCTCTGAGTTTAAGGAAGCTTTCAGCTTATTCGACAAGGATGGTGATGGTACGTTCCTCCTCCGTCTCCCCTCTCTCTCCTTTATGAATGTATACGATTTTTTTTTTGCTACTGTTGGATCTCTTGGTTCCTAAGCTTTGTTCTGATTTCGATTTTTGTTTATCGTCTCGTTGATTTAATTTGGTCTCTGTCGATGTAAGATAACAACGGATCTGTAATTCGTCATCTCTATAATCGTGTTGGTGAATTGAAGTCTGGATGATGAAAAATACGACGACGTTTTGAGTTTTGGGATTTTTCCCGGTTCTTTAAATTTTTGTTTGGATTATTATATCAGTTTTAGATTTGTCCTGTGTTCTTAAGCTCATGGAATTTGGAAATCTAACTTAAGATGCTTGCTTCTCTACAAAGATCTGAGTATGTTATGCTTGTAGGTTGCATTACCACCAAGGAGCTGGGTACTGTGATGCGTTCACTTGGACAAAACCCAACCGAAGCTGAGCTTCAAGACATGATCAATGAAGTTGACGCTGATGGTAACGGCACCATTGATTTCCCAGAGTTTTTGAACCTCATGGCTCGTAAGATGAAGGACACTGACTCTGAGGAAGAGCTCAAGGAAGCGTTCAGGGTCTTTGACAAGGACCAGAACGGTTTCATCTCAGCTGCTGAGCTTCGTCATGTGATGACAAACCTTGGTGAGAAGCTCACTGATGAAGAAGTTGATGAGATGATCAAGGAAGCTGATGTTGATGGTGATGGTCAGATTAACTATGAAGAGTTTGTCAAGGTCATGATGGCTAAGTAGTGATCCTGTTTTGCCAACCAGTTTACCTCTCTCTCTCTCTCTTACATATAATTCTTATGTTATGTTCTTAATATTTTTATTCATGGGACTTCCAAGGATCTGTTTTCTGGTTGTTTAAGATGCGAATGTTATATCATCCCTTTTATGCTCTATTTTTGCGTCTGAAACATTTCTAAGTCTTGTTTTTTATTTTTGTGGTCTTGCTCTTTTTTGTAAGTTGTAACTTCGTTTTAGTTCGTGGTTTTTTTTATTAATGGTCTCTAGTAAAGAAGCATTGTATCATGGTTTTGTGAAATGCAAATTCAATCCTACAAATCTACGAGCATCTGTTTACGTTAAATAGATTACATTTCGATAAATTCATTAATCACAATTTTACATGACTTGGAACCTATTGGCATAGAAGCCAAGTCCTCTTCAGTCTGTTGCCACGTCCTATGGATATGGCTCATAGAAGATTCTCGCCGTTTTCAGACACAGAGCATGATTTAGGAGATAACTTAACAGATCCTGATCTCCGCCTCTCCCTGTGTACGCTCTCCACTCTAGAGCTTCAAGACTGGACAACAAACTTTTAGGAACCAAACACGGCGATTCCCAGCGATCCAAAGGAGTTTGTAAGTAAATCTGCGATCACGAGTAAAAAGGGTTATGAAAATGCTATTAATGAATTAATATCACTGAGGTTGAATACTAAAACACTATAAAATCAAGTTGGTAATAGGAAAAAGGGAGAAATTGGATACATTTTGAAGCTTGAGAACCACCAATTTAATGGAAACTAGGAGCAAATGTACAAGTATTCCAGATATTTAACTACAAATGCTCAGTTCCAGATGTACGATTCCACTGAAGATGCTTGCATCCTAGCAATTCTTATCACATCAACGCCCTTCAAACCTTCGAGTTTCAAGGCCACGAGTGTTTTAGACCAAGAAACGTCGAACTCAGTAAAATAGAATCTTGATTCCCTTGCGACCACAAGGTCAATAAGACAATTGCAATTTTAGGGTTGGGAGACAGACCGTTGTAAGAGGAGCTTCCACATCGATCTCTGGCTTCCACAACAAGCCTTTTGCAGGTAAACAATTCAGAAGGTTATATGATACGGACCAAACAAGCATCAATCTTCGAGCTCACGTAGGTGGGAATGATGATATTCAAGCGCGGTTCTAATCCACGGTCCAGCGTAATTCACTTAATTTGACATGAAGGCTTTCTAGAACATGAGATTGGTGTGAAAAGAGTGACTTGTCGATAAATACTCCAAATCTAGCGAGATACCGAACATCGTACTTGAGTATAAGCACCCTTGTCCAGAGAGACTTCCAATTTTTTGACAAAAGACTCGTCACCACAGCATGTTTTGTAGAAAGAAATGACAATATCTTCAAGATCAAATCTTCATGCAACTCGCTGATACTTAAACAACACTCCTTTGTCATTGTCTCTGTTTTAGGTAAAATAAAAAAAAAAACATTAGACTATATGTTTGATTGCCAATCAAGTTTATCGAATAACTAATAAAATTGTCACATCAAATATAATTTCCAAGTAATTCTCACAACTTAAGAAGATGATTCACGAGAACTCCTTTAGGTCTGGGGATTCAGATCGACAGAGCACTAAATTCTTTTTTGGGATGAGAGATCTCAATCACAAGTTAACTACAGAAGATAAAATCAATTAGTACGGCCCTTAACCGATGTGGTTCAGTTTGTTGGTTCAATCATCTCCCTCTTTTGTGCATTTGACTATTTGGGTTGAATATAGATAACAAAGTCTTAAAGGCCAAATAATTCCTCCTTTGCAATAGAAAAGGCCAAATAATCTTATAAACTGTTATGTAACATTAAAAAACAACATTCATAACCGTTGTTACTTAACTTTTTAATACAACATTCTTTAAAGTTGTTTCAAGTTTTCTTTTTGAAATTTGTCTTTGTTGTAATAATGTTTTAACCAATGAATAATTGATAAATTATATATTTTTAAAAATTATTTTCTAATTTCTATGAAAAAAAACTTGTCAACTTAAAGATTCAAAGATAATAATTATTCTTGCAAATACCTAAACTGTATATTAAAGCATAGGTATATAGTACATATACATATCTTCTTCCTCTCACTCTCTCTTTCTCACTTTCTCTCTCTCCCACCTCACTTTTGTATAAATACATAATGTAATCTCCCTTTTAGAACAGAACCAACCGAAAGCTCCAAACCCAACAAAGAAAAAAAAAAAAGAAGGCGGCGGAGAAGCAAACAAGAAAAAGAACAAAAAAAAAAAAAATGCAGCCAGAGATTCCAGATCACATGTTCTATTCATTCCTCACCGGAGGATTATGTGCCTCGTCGTCGACTAATTCCACCACCACAACGTCGTCGTTTTACCCTTTTGCCATCGAAGACACGGTTTCTCAAGACAAAGCTCTTGCTGCTCAAAGGAACCACAAAGAAGCTGAACGAAGGAGACGAGAAAGAATCAATTCCCATCTCAACAAGCTCCGCAAATTACTCTCTTGTAACTCCAAGGTACTACTAAACTCACTATTCTAGTCTAAACTTAAAATGAAACTTTGATAAAGACTTGAACCGGAAAGATTACGTTCTTTTGAGTTAATTAAGATATGAAATTGAACTCTACGTACACTTAATTATATATATATATTAGTATTCATCTATCCATATATATAATCTAGAAGAAGATTCTTTGAAATGAGGATTACACTTTTCGAATGTTGAAAATTTTGTGTTTTGTTTAATTAAACCTATATATCCAAATGACAAAATTGTATTTTTGTTGATTTATTAATATTGACTGTTGTTTAATTTACAGTATACTGTCTAGGAGTACTAGTAAGAAAGGTAGAATATTGGAAGTATATAACTTATAGAAAGATAGAAACATTTTAAAAGCTAAAATCAGTCCTTTGTAATGTTTTCGAATAATAATACACAAAAGCTGCAAGTACATGGGGAATATCTAGAAATTTGAGGAAAAACAAAAGCTTACAAGTCCATTTTTTTTTTCTCTGAAGATGATAATCACTTTGTCGGGAAAGTTATCGAGCTTTTTTTCTTTGTCATTTGAAACAATTTGAACATCAAGACAAAATTCCTCGAATCAAGACAAATTCTAATGATCGGAACTTTTCTCTTTCCTTGTTTCATATGTATATTTTTTTTTAATTAATTTCCTTTTTGTTTGTTTGTACATACAGACAGACAAAGCCACACTATTAGCACAAGTGGTTCAACGAGTCAAAGAACTAAAACAACAAACCCTAGAGATCACCGACGAAACGTTACCGTCGGAGACAGACGAGATCAGCGTACTCAACTCTGAAGACTCTTCTAGTTACGACGACGGTCGGATCATCTTCAAGGTATCGTTTAGCTGCGAGGATAGGCCAGATCTTTTTAAAGATCTCATGGAGACACTCGAATCTCTTCAGATGGAAACTATCTTTGCTGATTTGACAACTGTCGGTGGTAGATCAAGAAACGTTCTCGTTGTGGCCGCCGACAAAGAGCATCACGGCGTCGAGTCGGTTCAGTTTCTACAGAACGCACTCAAGTCTTTGCTCGAACGGTCAAGCAAGTCGGTGATGATGGGACATGGTGGTGGTGGTGGTGGTGGGGGAGAAAGGTTAAAACGACGTCGGGCACTGGATCACATCATAATGGTGTGATTTTTGATGAGACTTGAGCATTATATTTCTTTATTTATTTTAGGATTTGATTTTTATCATACAGTATGATTAACGTGGTTATAATTACCCCAAACCTTTGTGTTTTTCTTTTTTTTTTCTCAAACAAAAAATGATCTATATGGGTTTAGTTATAAGTTTGTGTGATGAGTGCAAACATATGTGGTAAGTGGGTCGCTATGTTCCTTTTACTTTCTGTTCAAGAAAAAAAAAATGCAAGTATATTTTTCGTATTATAAGTTCAATTCAATTTTAAGGAGTACGTTAGAAGATGACGAAGGTTTTTAGATTGTGGGAATATTTGTACAGACAGAAGAATCTAACAAAGACATGTGATTGGGTAAAGTACTCTTACAGCGAAACAAGACTTTGAAAAACATTTATATATACATATATAAATGTACACAGAGAACTTAGAAGCATGAAATGGTGTATATAAAGTGAAGGTACGACATAAGACAGCGAAGAGAAGCTGTTTGTAGAATCTTAATGAAAGAATATATGTACAAAGTGTTTTTAGAGTTTCAAAGTTACCTCATGTCATCTTGTCCCCTAAAGATATCTTCCTTTTCGTTCGTATCTTTCTGAATATTTTTGTACCTTCGTTTTTTTTTCTTCATTGAAGAAAAATAAATTTAACCAATAGCTTTGACTGTATTGTGTTGTGTATATATGTTTGACCACATTTTGTTCATATTCGTCTAAATCGATCATATTCTATACTATATAATATTTATCCTGTTTTTTTTACAAATTTATTTAGTAGTGTGATACTTCTAGCTAGGTTTTTAGGGAGCACATGGAGAAAGCAAGCATAGATGCAGAACAGAAGTAGGTACAAAAAAAGACTGGGGAATCTTTTGTCATCAATTGTGAAAACCTATTTCTGTTGATGTAAACTCTGGGACTTGAATTTACTCGGAGTTTTAACATTAAAGACTACTTGCAGTTTTGCATCCATATAACAAACATGGGTTAACATATTAGGAGGTTTTTGAATAAAGATTTTATATAAAATATATATTTTTAAAGAAATAATGTGCCAACATTCTTGTTAGATTTACAATTAAATTTTATTTTAAAAAAAAAATAAATATTTCTTATGAGTAACCACCAAATTATCGTTTAGATTAATCTATTGGAATAATAAACAAGAACGAGTGTGGATGAAGAGGATAGAGGGAAGCGTGGTGAAATAAAGAGAACTGACAAAAGGAAGGACTTGATGGCCCATTCTTCTTCGATGAGACAAAAAGCATTTCTATTTTTCTCTCATCTATCTATCTACAATGTTAATTATAACTACTGTACTAGTATACTCCATTTCTTTATTAGTATGCATTTTGTGATGTGTGGGTCTAGTGTGGGTGCTGCATTTCTTTACTTATGCCTGATTAATTTAACTATCCCGATACGACAGCGCTTTCACTATTTTCTATGCTGACATCGAATGATTTTTGAACTATATTATCCTCTTACATATTTTGCAATTCAACTACTAGTTTAGTGACTATTACTTTAAGATTTATTCTTTCACTAAATGGCAACAATTCACATCTTTCAACTAAATATTTTTGAACTATCTTATCCTCTTATATATTTTTGCAATTCAACTACTAGTTATAATGACTATTACTTACGATGTGTTCTTTCACTAAATGGCAACAATTCATATTTTCTCAACTAACTGGATATATATATATATATATTTAAAATAGATATTGTAATTTGAATTCACGTTGCTCTAGTATTATGGTATGAGAAGAACTGGTCCAAGAAAAGCTTTGATTGGCGTTGAAACATGGGAAATGGTCGTTGGCTCGAGATGGCTTACGTTTAATACTGTGGTCAAATATTAAAATCCATAGAATTTGTAGCACCGATAAAAAATACTATTAGCAACTACAAACTGTTATGTTTTTGGCAAAAATACAGATATATAATTCTTGAACTTTCGTGTGTATAATCATTTCAGGGATTTTGGACGTTTGAAAATTTTTAAATATGCAATTTGAGAGACTAATAATATGAAGAGCACCATGACCTATTGAAGAAAACAAAAAGAGTAAAGCAAAAATATATATATAAAACGAGAAAGTATGTCTAGTAAGCGTGATGGCTTTGAGGGTGTTGGTGTCTCCTCGATACTCAACCAGTCAACCTCTCGACGACCAAAAAGAAAAGAAAAAAGAAATTATAGCTTTTTTCACAAAATCTTAATAATTAAAAGTCCCATTAAAGATTAAACTATACTAACAAAGTACAAATTGAATTTGTATATTCTTCTGGAAGATATATGGATTTATAGCAAAAGCAATCATTACCAACGCACCAAGCTGTTGATAAAAAAGGGAGAAAACACGCACGTTATTTAGTGCATCATCATCTCATGACTCTTTCTTTAATGTGTGAACATGTGATCAGTAAGTAGTACCAGTATTTGGGGATTAAGTGCGTCTTTAGTTAAATGGTTTTAGCCCAATTTGGTTCGGATATTTATCAAACATATTAGCGTAGAACCTCTATAAATTAATATTCGGTAAATTAATAAATTTCTCCGGTTTCAAGTTGGGACTAGTATAATTTTGGACACTATTCGATAAAATAATAAATTAATAATTTTTTTGAAAATCCCATGTAAAAATATGGTCCCATCAATATCATAAATTAATAATCAAATAAATTAGTATATATATATATCTAAGAAATATATATATATATATATCTAAAAAAATTTAGTGAAATATGAATCTATTGTTGTTTGTTTGTTTTTGAATTTGTATTCTTGTTGGAGAGCATCTCTAATCTTTCTGACTACATCAAAAACTTCTAGTGTTGTGTTCTCAAATTATAGAGAGTTCTTGACACGATAATTGCTTCCTTACGTGTAACTGGTTCTAAAGGTACCGTTATATCTTCTTCAACTACATCATCACCTTGAAAAATAGTAGTAGCAATTTCTTTTAAATTCTGAATTTCTGATAAAAAATTCTCTTCATAAATTAATATTTTATTAATCTATCGATAATTTAATAATTATTAATTTATCGATAAATTAAAACCTCTATAAATTAATAAAATTTCATGGTCCCGACCTTATTAATTTATAGAGGTTCTACTGTGTTGGGATATATTTCTTTTACTAAGATTTGTAACTAATGTATATAGCTCGAGTAGTATCTACAGCGAACAATACAACTCGAGGTCTCGAGCATTAATACAGAGATACTACTATGTTATGACAGGGGTAGCTCTTTAAATTAAGATTGTCTAATGGCTCAAGGCCCAGCAAGCTTGAAGACGACAATATCTCCTCCAACAGATACATGTTGGGCCGGGCTAAGCACTGATTCACATTCCGAAGCTAAGACCCAACAACAGTTATTTAAGAAAAAGAACAAGATATACATACCAAATAGGCAAATAGTATTAATTTGGGATTCAGTGATCATCTATCTACTTATATCCAAAAAAGATGTATGCTTTATGACGCTTTACGAATCTACGCAATTATAAAGAAGTGGAGGAGATGAAGGTATCAAGGAATAAGAATATGAATTATTTGCTTTACTTACTTTTCTTTGTATATATATATGCTGTGCTCATTGCTCGCTACCAATATATATTCACTCAAAAAGCCCAACAATAATGTATGTTTGTGTGTTTTATTATTATTCTTGAAGTTACCAACTTTCCATTTTCATTCACTTATTTAAATTACTATTGTCAAAAGGGTTTCACAAAAATACAACCGTATATCTCCCAAAATTTTGTATCCATATATAGTCTAAACACACACTGATACACACACAAAAAATATGAATGTTTTACTAATCACATCATTGATATAAGTCTTGTGCTTGATTTTTTTTTTAATGGAAAGCTCATGTGCTTTACACTTTCGATACAAAATTTAAAATAGAATTACAATTTTGTACAAATTGACGTATTATGTAGTTAGATAAACATTGATTAGTATAAAACTCATAAGACAGTTGTTAGCGCAATATCTTAAATCTATAAACATTAATTATCAATCATCAAGATGTTCTAGAAGTGTTAGAAACTTACGATCATTTTACCTATATTCTTTTAAATTTATGTGTTGAGAATACATGATGATTGATTAGGTAAGGACAGGATATGTAGATTTCTTATACTCGTGATCAAGGAAATATTTGTATAGAAAAGGCAAAAGATCTATAAAACATTATTCGCTATATATCTTAGATATTATCATTAATTCGCTATGCTATAAAAATTAAATATTTTTTCAAAAGTTTGACATGGTGAAATTTTAATTAATGTGCCATATCAAACTTGTCTCTTTAATGTTGATTCCCAAATTTTCACTATTTTTCATCCAATATAGCTTCTCGGAAAAATATTGCAATATCAACTCTTATGAAATTTTATGTTCTACTACCCAGGTATAACATGATAAACCAATATCAAGTTCGATAAAAAGTTTTAGTTTTTTTTCCAATGTGATTGAAGTATTACATCGAACAAGATGAATTAGTTGGAACCATTATTTTTGGATATTTCTTGTTAGGAATTCCAGAACTAACAATTTTAATTTATGGTAGTCTATAATTACTAGTATTAATGAAGTTTGTAAGACATAATGTAAATGAGTATTGTTAGTAATTAAGAATCTTCTATGAACTCAGTTTCATTCACAACATTGGTGTTAGACAGAGAGGTGAAGCAGCAGATGTATGAGTCGAGGCTGTTGTCGTATCATGCCATGGATGCTGTTTGGCCTAAGCCTCTGGAAGTCGTGAGAAAGCCTAATGTCGTGAGAAAGCCTAAGGTCGTGAGAAAGCACAAGGTTGTGCCAATGGCTGCTAAGGTGGTGCCGGTGGTGCCAAAGGCTGAAGAACAACTTGACTGGACTAATCTCTCAGTGTGTGATGTTCCAGTTGAAATATTCAGTAGCAAAAAGAAGGTAACACTTCCTGAATGAGAAAGCATGAGGAAAGAGCAGAGAAGTGAAGTGAGGTTTTGTTTTAGACGTTTGAAAGTTTGGTTTTTCTTTCTCTTATCTTAATATGTTTTTTGGCCTTTTATTATGACCTCTTATCTTAATATCTTAATATAAGCATGTGCACGTGGGCCCTTCAATTAAAAAAAAAACTTTTTCAAAAAAAACATTGGTGAAAGAGTATTTTCTCGCTCCACGAGCCATGTAAGATCAAATTTGGTATATTTTTGTTTTTGTTTTGTTTGTCATGATAGCAAATTTGATAGTTTTTTTTTTTTTTTGTATATAAGGATAATTGGTAAAGATGAATAGGCAATACGGCTTAACTATAAATTACAATGATGATTACCATGATGATAAACTCTAGTACTAATTTTATATTTTTAGTAACCGTTAGATGACAACTAATATATGAAATACTCACACTCACATTTGCATGGGATACATGGGTAATTGCATTATAGCTAATCTTCTTATTCATATAACCAACTAGGTTCCCATCAAAATCATTGATGGTGAATTATATCAAAAGTCTCTTATTCTCTTTTAAAAAAATTTCTTGATTTCAATTTCGATAGATTTCTAATGGTATAAGTAAAACAACAAAAAATTTGTACAAAAGTTGTAGATATATGTTGTGGATTGTCCCATCTAATTGTACCAATAAAAATGTACTCTCTTATTTAATATATAGGTTTTTTTAAGTTTTTTTTATTTGTTCTATTTTATAAGATTTTTTCAAGTTTCTATGTATTTTTTATATTTATTTAATAATTTTTGACTATTTAAATTTTTGCAGTATTTTTTTCTAATGATTGAATTTTGTTAAATAAGAAAATATTTATTGTGTCTTAATTTGTGTGATTTTAGCCAAAAACTCTTATATATTGGAACATATGGAGTACAATACAATAGTTGTCAGAATACAAAAATAAAGAGAAAACAAAAAAAAAGGCAGGAAGGAATATGAAGATCTAGTCACATAATTATTATAATATTATTATTAATGTTTGATTATGCCTTTGTAGTGGTTTGAGCCTTTAGAGCATGTCCAGCATTGCTAATAGGGTTGCTCATAATATTATGGTCCAAAAATAAATAAAAAACTTAAATTTAAATCTAATAAACCTGAGAATCGTTGTTGTAGGAAGAAGGGGAAGGAACCTATAAGACACGGTTCGTGTCAAAATGTGGTTGGCTCCTGGGTAGATATAAAAGATAAATTCTTTTTTTCCTATTTTTCTTCTTTCCTCTTTGCAACTCTCTCTCTCTTCTCTTTGGTTTTACACAAACTGATCGTTTGAAGGTAAATTCTTTCTTTTCAACACTAGTGCTATTCTTTAGCATCTTTATTTTGATTCTCTTATCTCTACCATCATTAAGTTTTTTTTCACATTCTATACTTGTAGGTGCATATTGCTGTAATGGCGGTTTAACATGTCCTGCATCTGAGTTTATCGAAGAGACATTTCTTCTTTCGGTTAAGCGCGCTCTCCCTAGCAAGAATGAAAAAGGTAAAAGAAAATGTGATTCAATCAATCATTGTAAAATCTCTGCATATTTTCACAATCTGATCTGATACTGTGACACGAAACCAGGGTTTGGTCAGGAGTTCATAGTTGATCTCTTTTTGTTTCGTTTTGTGCAATGTCTTCGATCACTTGTTCAGCCTGCAACTAGAAGAGGAAGATGATGTAAACGTGGTACTCTTTGGGCTTTGCTCTGAAACTGTAATCAGATAGATGTTTTGTGGCAAAAATTTGGTGCAACCCAACATGATCTCTCCTACATCTACCCTTGATCAGTTCTTGCCAAGCTTGGTTAATTAAGCATTTTAATGTTGTATTTTTCTTGTAAATTATATCTCATGATTTTTGTTCTTGATGAGTTATTTGTTGTAAAATATTTTTGGTTTATTCTTATGTAATATAAGTAATTAAAATAATTGTTTTGTTATTTTTGTTATATAATAATTTATTAAAATTTGATAATTAATAAACAATTGTTTTAAAAATTATTATTTTAATGATTGAGCAATTTATATGGGTTCTCTAGTAGAATGATGATTTTGTTTAAAAGTGTTCAAGAAAGCGGTCTAGGCGGCCGCCTAGACGGCGTCTAGGTGCTAGGCGCTAAGCAGACACCTAGACGATCGCTTAGACTGCCTAAAATCATAAAATATTATTTTAATGTATATTTTTATTTTTTTTAACTACATATATTTAAAATTTTAAGTTTTATATTCATATAAATATTTATAAATGTTTATATGTTATTAATCTAAATTAAATAAATGTATTTTTACTAATTTTAGTTTATGATTTATTATTATTTATTTCTTTTAACATGTATTTTTATATAATTTTATATATAATGTTCGTATTGTAAATGCCTAAACCGCCTATAAACACTTAAAATTCCGACTAAGTGTTCTAGGGGCTAGACTCTGGGTCACCTCCCACATATCGTCTAACGCTTTTTTGAACACTAAGTTGATAATATATAATAGATTGTTTTGATTAATTTAATATTAATTATATAATTAATATAATTTTCAGCAATTTAGAAAGGTTTCTCTAGTGGACATGGTCTTCGGCCCTTTATAGTGAGTTTTCTTCACGATCAAGAAAGTTAAGTGTCGCTATTGATATAACGTTTGAAAACAAAACCAACATCGCATTTTAAAAATTGACAATATGAATCATGATGATGTGTCATCATAGTAAATCAACAAAACTGATAATTGTATTGAGTTAATTTAGAAGCTTGTTTAATATCGAATGTCTGAATATTTTTAATCAGTTATATTACTATAGCCGGGGGAAAACATTCAATGATCAATCAAATGTCATAGTTGGAGAAGCAATAGGAATATTATCTCTAACGTGCATGTGCTTCTTCTTCTCGCATTTTCTCGGATATCTTTTATTCCTCATACCAAATTAGGTTATTATAATTATTTATGCTTGATTTATTAATTCAATGATTACTACGTCTGTTCAACTAATTACTCGCTAATTTCAACAAAAGCTAGTTTGCATAAGGAGGTAGCACCATTTTATCTATAAAATATATACAAATACAAGGAGAAATTTTTGAACATACAAACTCTCTTAAGAAAGAGGAAAATCAACTATTTTAAACTAATCAATCTTTCTATAAGCAATACAGAGACACTGCATTCATATGTGGGAAAAGGTTACAAATATATGGTTTAATAAAGGAAGAAATCATTATGACCCCTATATTATTACTATTTATTTATACAAAAACTAAGTATCTACTATACTTTCATTTAAAATGTTATTCTTGTAATGAACTGATCAACACAAACTAATAAAGGTAAATCTAAATTGGTATGAGTGTGTTCATCATTACTACACAAAATCATCCCTTACACAAACAAAAAATATGTCAAACTATATATATAGTATCCTAAGCATATTTCGACAGAACGAAAACGATAGAAGTAGATGGATCATTTAATAATGAAGTTAGAGAAGAAGGGGCAAAAACACAAATATAGGAAAGATGATACAAGTTGGTCAAAGTTGGTAAGTGCCCAACAAACAAGCAAAATCCCAATACTTGTGAGTTTACACAAGCAAGCACACCTTGCCATGTTCCTCACATAACATAAGCAATAACAAATTCCACACCAACTTCATATTTTACTAATATTTGCTCAGTTACTTCATCATGTTCATGATATGGGGGAAAGCATTTTAAGATTACATCAAAGAATATTAATAAAATAAGGGAATGAAAGAAACTTTGGGTATTGTGTAAAAAAAAGAATGAGGGACAGGCTGGTTTGGTTAAGGTAGGTTCCAAAACTAGCAAAAAAAACCCCACTCTTCCATTATTATTCTCATAGAAGATTGAAGAATAATATGACTTTTTTTCTTAGCTACTAAACTTACACATTGATCCCATTCAAAACATCTTTTGATTCTCTTTCTTTTTTTTCCTTGGTGCTCTTCTTCTGCTAAGCATCTTTCCCTTTTTTTTTTATTAACCCTTGTCTCTCTCTCTCTCTCTCTCTACCTTTATTCTTAGCGCCTTTGCTTTTGTTCCCTTGTCTTTTACTTTCCTTCTTCTCATTGGAAGTGAAATTTAGCTTCTTTCCTTCTTCTTCTTCCTTCCCATATTTATCTTCTCTTTCACTCTTCCTGATTTAGGTTTTGGTTTATCTTCATTGATCTCGCATTCTCTCTCAATTCCCATGTGTTAGAAATTGGGATTGCTTTAGCTTTTCTGGGTTTTGTGTCTCCACTCTGTTCCCAGGAGAAATTTCGTGTCTTTCCCGGGAAGTTGTTTCCTTTATCGTTTTGTTTTGATTTCTGGGTTTGTGTGTGTCTGGAAACTGAATCTAGAATTCGACATTGTGTTTGTTGTTTGTGTGACTGAAAGCATAAAGTTTCATTCTTTTTGACTCTCAATTTTGATCTCCATTGATGGGGCTGTGTCATGGTAAACCTATCGAGGAGCACCAATCGAAGAGCCTCCAAATCTCCAATGAAATCGAAGAGACGACACCTCGGAACTCATCATCTCAAAAGTCCAAATCTTCAGGCTTTCCGTTTTATAGTCCAAGTCCTTTACCTAGTCTCTTCAAAACCTCACCTGCTGTCTCCTCCTCCTCGAGCGTGAGTTCCACGCCACTTCGTTTCTTCAAGCGGCCTTTCCCACCTCCATCACCAGCTAAGCACATACGAGCTCTCCTCGCGCGTCGTCACGGTTCCGTTAAGCCCAATGA
>NC_025690.1:17482268-17487239 GCF_000633955.1 Camelina sativa | reverse complement strand
AGTCCTTTACCTAGTCTCTTCAAAACCTCACCTGCTGTGTCCTCCTCCTCGAGCGTGAGTTCCACGCCACTTCGTTTCTTCAAGCGGCCTTTCCCACCTCCATCACCAGCTAAGCACATACGAGCTCTCCTCGCGCGTCGTCACGGTTCCGTTAAGCCCAATGAAGCTTCGATCCCTGAAGGTAGTGAGTGTGAGGTTGGCCTTGACAAGAAATTTGGTTTCTCCAAGCAGTTTGCTTCACACTATGAGATTGACGGTGAGGTGGGTCGAGGGCATTTTGGGTATACTTGCTCTGCTAAGGGGAAAAAAGGTAGCTTGAAAGGTCAAGATGTGGCTGTCAAAGTTATTCCCAAATCAAAGGTTATCTCTCTCTACTTTGCTTTTGGTCCCTTTGAAGCTCTTAGGATATATATATGATCATGCCGTAGGTTCCACATGTTATTTGCCATATGTAGTTCTTAGGCTTAGCTGGAACGGTGACTTGTGCAATTTATTTGGGATTTTTGGCTAATATTTTTTTCTCAGATGTTGTCAGACACACTTTGTTTGGTTGGTGTTTGAATTATGTGAAGTTGAACTGTGTTGTATTAGCTCAGTAGCTAGGTTCATATTTACATTGTTCTTATTGGTAAGACCTGTGAGCTGCTGAGTAGCTTCATCAACCACCATTGGAATTTATAAGTTGTTTGCATTTATGCACTGTAGAAGTGTAACATCTGAATTGTTTATTTGTTGGTTGGATTTTGAATGTGCGAGATTGATATAATCATGTACTTTGTCAGAGCGTGAATAAAAAGAACAGAGTTTCTTGAGTGATGCTAATAAACCAATTGTCTCCCTGTGCTCTTCTCTTGATTTACTGTTTGATCTGAATACAATTATAATTAATTGTTTGTGTTCTCTAATATTGTGGATGCTATTTTCTGTAGATGACAACGGCAATTGCAATCGAGGATGTTAGAAGAGAAGTGAAGATATTGCGGGCTTTGACTGGTCACAAAAACCTAATCCAGTTCTATGATGCTTTTGAAGATGATGAAAATGTTTACATTGTTATGGAGTAAGTAAAGTTGCTTTATTGTTTTCTTATGTTCCGTGCTTTTGCAGAATCATTTTCAATTGAATGATTGAGATGAAAGTAGTTAATCGATTTTCTTTGTCTCTGTGGTTAGATTATGCCAAGGCGGTGAACTCTTGGACAAAATACTTCAAAGGTAACTGCTGCATCACACATAATTCTATCTCGTCTCTATTGTATCATGCTCTGACTGGTTGAGTTTTCTTTCTTTGGACTTATCAGGGGAGGCAAATACTCAGAGGAAGATGCTAAAAAAGTAATGGTTCAGATTCTTAGTGTAGTAGCTTACTGTCATCTTCAAGGCGTGGTTCACCGTGACCTCAAACCCGAGGTTAATATATCCTTAACCGTTTTGTTTTGGTTTTCATATTTTTCTCTCATACTTAACTAATCTTTACTTTATTCGTTTTTTTTTCATTTACAGAATTTTCTCTTCGCTACAAAGGATGAGTCTTCTCCTCTGAAAGCCATTGATTTTGGTCTCTCCGACTATGTCCGGCCAGGTAAGAGATTTGTAAGGATCCTCCTTACTGAAGCTTGTCGCAATAGTAGATGGAAAGCTGATTGTTTTACACTTTCTGCAGATGAGAGGTTGAATGACATTGTCGGAAGTGCTTATTACGTGGCCCCTGAAGTTTTACACCGTACATATGGAACCGAGGCAGATATGTGGAGTATTGGAGTGATTGCTTACATACTTCTCTGTGGTAGCCGTCCCTTTTGGGCCCGTTCTGAATCTGGAATCTTCCGAGCTGTTCTTAAATCAGAACCCAATTTTGAAGAAGCTCCTTGGCCATCTCTTTCACCTGACGGTGTAGATTTTGTGAAACGTTTGTTAAACAAAGATTACCGTAAGAGACTAACTGCTGCACAGGCTTTGTGTAAGTCTTTATATAACCAACTTGATACTTCTATTTCGATAATAGTATTCATATTGTTCTGCTTTAAAACTTATATGTGTACAACTTGTCTTATATCTCAGGCCATCCCTGGCTGGTTGGCTCGCACGAGTTGAAGATACCATCTGATATGATAATTTACAAGCTCGTAAAAGTATACATAATGTCGTCTTCTTTGAGAAAATCGGCTTTAGCGGTGAGTTGGATTATTCAGCAGTTACCATTGATCCTCAGGTCGTATGGATGAAATGTTGTTAATGGTTATATTCATGGTTACAGGCTCTTGCCAAAACGTTAACTGTAGCGCAGCTGACTTATTTGCAAGAGCAGTTTAATTTGTTGGGACCAAGCAAAAATGGATATATCTCGATGCAGAATTACAAAACAGTGAGCTTCTATTTCATTCGCATGTCTCTTCTTCATTTTAGTATCTTTGTGTTTTCTTACTATGTGATTAAAATTGCAGGCAATCCTGAAGAGCTCGACAGAGGCTACGAAGGATTCACGAGTCTTGGATTTTGCACACATGGTAAGGCAATAAAGGACTAAATCATATTCACTATGTTTGGTGGGTTAAGATGGTAATAAAATCATATTTTGGATTGCAGATTAGTTGTCTACAGTACAAGAAACTAGACTTTGAAGAGTTCTGCGCTTCAGCTATAAGTGTTTATCAGCTAGAAGCAATGGAAACTTGGGAGCAACATGCACGCCGTGCATATGAATTGTTTGAGAAGGATGGGAACAGAGTCATCATGATTGAAGAACTTGCTTCGGTATAAAAATCTCCGCCTCAAGATGTGATATTACAGGTGTCCTCGGCTGGTGATTGATATGTTGTTGGTAAATGTGTTTTATTAACAGGAACTCGGACTCGGTCCATCAGTCCCTGTTCAGGTTGTTCTTCAGGATTGGATAAGGCATTCTGATGGGAAGCTAAGTTTCTTGGGTTTTGTCAGACTCTTACACGGCGTATCCTCTCGGACATTGCAGAAAGCCGCGTAGAGAGGCTTCTTTCTTTCACCTATACATTTAGTTCTCGTTGGATCTAAAAGGACCTGCCTTTAGGACAGTAACCTTACACCAAGTCCAAAATGATTATGACCTTATGGACTCCGAGCGAAACTCAGTGATCAAACAGACTACATCCACTTCCTCTTGTTAGTCCTATTTTTTTTCTTTGTTTTGGTAAAGATTTGAGTCTTTAAGATATAAGAATGGTGTTGATTGAGATCAAGAGGATTGTACAGAAGAAAAAACATATCGATTACTCCTCTAAAGTGTTCCCTTTTCTACTTCATTGTTCCTTCATTGTTCCTCAGTTCATAGCTCAACGAAGTACTAATCTTGCTTTTAAGTTGTAACCATTAAAATCTCTCAGAAGTCAGAAATCTGGAATCTTTTTATAATTATTGAACTAATCTTGCTAATCTTGCTTTTAAGTGATTGGTTTATCAGATTAACCGAGTCTATTGGGGCACACAAAATTGTTCCGATTTCAATTCGAACCCGAATTGATTAACCGGTTTGCTCAGGCGTTGTGCGGCGAACTTCACGTGTCGAGCTCGAGACAGTCTTTTGATGGCAGCCAAAGCCGAGAAGAAGCATTACCTGAGGCATCTCTCGATCAGCAGCTCAAACGAGTGTTGGGATCCGCCACGGCCACGCCACTTTTTTCTGCTTCCGGAGACTCTCACGTGACCGTTCGTTCGTCAGATCGGATCTTCTGTGTTTAACCGTCGACGAGGACTCTTCTTCTTCTTCTTCGTTCGCATTGTTCAGTATTAAACACTTTAAATGGCGACAATGAGCAAAGCTCAACGAACCAAACCAACTCCTGGATCTCAGCGTCTTGTTCTGTTATGTATAGCTGTTTTTGCATCCCTCCTCTTGCTCTCTTCTGTGATCTCCACCGGAAAATTGGGATTGCCGTATCAACAAACCCTAATAGATTATTTCGTGTGGTCACCTCGTGGTAAGAGACAGCATACGTTGTCTGAGAAGTACTTGTATTGGGGACACAGAATCGATTGTCCTGGCAAAAACTGCGAGACCTGTGCTGGCTTGGGTCACCAGGAATCTAGTCTCAGGTGTGCACTTGAAGAAGCCATGTTTCTTAACAGGTAACTCAAATTTAGCTGTGAAATTGTCAAAATTTTGGCTTTTTCTGATAAAAGAGTTCTACTTTGCTGAATTCAGTGAGATCACAGTTGAGTTCTTTTTAGGCTTTCTAGGAAAAGGGTGAAGCTTTATGGAGATGAGATTAGTGTAGGAGGACATAATCAATTCCATAACAACAATGTTCTTGTTGCAGGACCTTTGTAATGCCTTCTGGAATGTGCATCAATCCAATACATAATAAGAAAGGTATACTCAATCGATCCGATAACAAAACTACTCAGGAAGGGTGAGTTCTGTAACCCGCTTCACTTGTTTGTCTATTTCGACCTTGGGGAATGTGTTTAGTGTCTGTCTCTTGACACAAGGGTTTCTTTTGAATTTCTTAGTTGGGGAGGGAGCTCTTGTGCAATGGACTCCTTGTATGATATTGACCTCATATCTGAGAAGATACCTGTTATATTGGACAACTCCAAAACTTGGCATATTGTTCTCTCCACAAGTATGAGGTTGGAAGAAAGAGGGATCGCGCATGTTCGCGGAGTCAGTCGACACAGGCTAACAGAGAGTCACTACTCAAATCTCTTGATCATTAATCGAACCGCAAGTCCTCTTGCATGGTAATCACTTCCTCTGTTCTTCTCGTTTGAGTGATTTTATGGGAATTGAATCTTTGCGATCAGATCATGATCAAGCTGATGAAATTGTGTTTACATTCGGTTCATTATTCATCAATTTGCTTATTCTCTTCTAAGTTTGATAACTTATAATCTCCTTTTAACTCCTTTGAGATTGTTGATCATTTGGTTCCATATTCTTTTAACTTATAATGTAGGTTCGTTGAATGCAAAGATAGAAGCAATCGTAGCGCTGTCA
>NC_025690.1:17432917-17481034 GCF_000633955.1 Camelina sativa | reverse complement strand
GTGATCTCCACCGGAAAATTGGGATTGCCGTATCAACAAACCCTAATAGATTATTTCGTGTGGTCACCTCGTGGTAAGAGACAGCATACGTTGTCTGAGAAGTACTTGTATTGGGGACACAGAATCGATTGTCCTGGCAAAAACTGCGAGACCTGTGCTGGCTTGGGTCACCAGGAATCTAGTCTCAGGTGTGCACTTGAAGAAGCCATGTTTCTTAACAGGTAACTCAAATTTAGCTGTGAAATTGTCAAAATTTTGGCTTTTTCTGATAAAAGAGTTCTACTTTGCTGAATTCAGTGAGATCACAGTTGAGTTCTTTTTAGGCTTTCTAGGAAAAGGGTGAAGCTTTATGGAGATGAGATTAGTGTAGGAGGACATAATCAATTCCATAACAACAATGTTCTTGTTGCAGGACCTTTGTAATGCCTTCTGGAATGTGCATCAATCCAATACATAATAAGAAAGGTATACTCAATCGATCCGATAACAAAACTACTCAGGAAGGGTGAGTTCTGTAACCCGCTTCACTTGTTTGTCTATTTCGACCTTGGGGAATGTGTTTAGTGTCTGTCTCTTGACACAAGGGTTTCTTTTGAATTTCTTAGTTGGGGAGGGAGCTCTTGTGCAATGGACTCCTTGTATGATATTGACCTCATATCTGAGAAGATACCTGTTATATTGGACAACTCCAAAACTTGGCATATTGTTCTCTCCACAAGTATGAGGTTGGAAGAAAGAGGGATCGCGCATGTTCGCGGAGTCAGTCGACACAGGCTAACAGAGAGTCACTACTCAAATCTCTTGATCATTAATCGAACCGCAAGTCCTCTTGCATGGTAATCACTTCCTCTGTTCTTCTCGTTTGAGTGATTTTATGGGAATTGAATCTTTGCGATCAGATCATGATCAAGCTGATGAAATTGTGTTTACATTCGGTTCATTATTCATCAATTTGCTTATTCTCTTCTAAGTTTGATAACTTATAATCTCCTTTTAACTCCTTTGAGATTGTTGATCATTTGGTTCCATATTCTTTTAACTTATAATGTAGGTTCGTTGAATGCAAAGATAGAAGCAATCGTAGCGCTGTCATGCTTCCATATTCTTTTCTCCCTAATATGGCAGCTTCAAATTTGAGAAACGCCGCAGAGAAGGTATCATGGAACAATGCTTCCTTTAACGAGAGTATACATACCCCGCAAGATGTTATGCTTTATTCTGATGAATCTCTTGCAAAACTAAGCTTACTAATCAGTTTTTGTTTACTCTGCATCTTGATGAAGCCTTTAAGTTTTTGGTGTTGTTACAGATAAAAGCACAACTTGGTGATTATGATGCCATCCACGTTCGTCGAGGGGACAAACTGAAAACCAGAAAAGACAGATTCGGAGTTGAAAGGATTCAGTTTCCTCATTTAGACAGAGATACTCGCCCGGAGTTCATCCTTCGTAGGATAGAGAAGCGGATCCCACGAGGGAGGACTCTTTTTATTGGTTCTAATGAGAGAACTCCTGGGTTTTTTTCTCCTCTCGCCGTCAGGTACATTACTCTTTATCTGATCCTTGTCTTCTTTGACTCAGTTTTTAGATTTTTTGATTAAGGTGTGCAAGCTTATACATATAAGTGAAATGTCGTGGGATTTGCTTATACTGCAGGTACAAACTGGCTTATTCATCGAATTTTAGCGAGATTTTGGATCCTATAATCAAGAATAATTACCAGTTATTCATGTTGGAGAGACTGGTAATGATGGGAGCCAAAACATACTTCAAAACTTTTAAAGAGTATGAAACAGATCTTACCTTAACTGATGATCCCAAAAAGAACAAGAACTGGGAAATACCAGTGTACACCATGGATGAAAGAAAAGAAGAAGCGAGCTAAAGTTTCTGCCTAATCTACTCAAGGTGGTTCCAGACGTAGTATTATTACTTCCCAAGTACTTGTAGGTAAAGGCTAAATCATTGTATGTGTAAATGCATTAAGATCTGTGTTTTTGAATTCTCGAAGTTACTGATATGTAAGCTAGTCTTATCACTTCCCACGTTCTTTTGTAGTCAAGCTAAAATCATTTTATGTGAAAACAAGAAAAGAGTAAAAGAGTTTTTTCGTGCTTCCAAGCAAGTTTTGAGTGAATGCATTAAGATCTGTGTTTTTTTTTTTTTGAAGTCTTGAAGTTACAGAGAGATAAGTTTCTCAGTATTCCTCTTAACTTGCAAATTTGTACTACATAATCTATGCAATTTCCTACACTACAAACGCAAAATAAGAAGGTTTGGTCAGATCTTTG
Organism: Camelina sativa; assembly: GCF_000633955.1. Lineage (NCBI taxonomy): Eukaryota > Viridiplantae > Streptophyta > Magnoliopsida > Brassicales > Brassicaceae > Camelina > Camelina sativa. The sequence continues at coordinate 17,478,744 of NC_025690.1, read as the reverse complement.
GCCGGATCATATATGCTGAGACATGTTGGCTCCAAAGGTTGGTCCACTGACAGCCGAAGAATTCATCACTGTGTTGTTTCTGAAACTGGAATCAACAATGTTTCTGGTTCTTCCCAATCAGAGTAAAACTCTTTTTGAATTAGTGGGATTGTGCTTCAAGGAGGATGTTTGTGGCAGAATTGACATCATTTCTGGCATGCATGAGCGCCTGTCTTGCTGCGTTTCTGTCAAAACCCATTGATACTAATGTAGCTATGGCTTCCTCAGATGGTTCCACACTTGATGCCATTGGAGCTGGCTGAGATCTCTGAAAACAAAGAAACGTTTTAGCTGATACTAAGAGTTTGGCTAATAGGCAAGACGAATGTTACTGAGAAAATTAAAAGGATGAGACTCACCTCTGCTCGGCGCACTGTGTTAGGTGATATAGTCCCAACGATGTTCCTGCTTGGTGCTGGAGGAGGAGCGTTACTGAAGGAGGGAAAAGAAAGCCGGGAAAAGAACGAAGCCACAAACTCGGGGAACTGTGATGTGTTGAGACATAAATTTAAGGTTACTCTAGTGACATAGAAAGAAAGCTAAGAAGCCAGCAATCTGACAGAGAGATAAATAACGATGTATTTGTATCTACTAAAAAGGTTAGAAAGATATATAACCTTTGCCTTGCGGATGCCAAGGATGTTCAAACGATACAAGGAACCGGCGATTATGCCGCAAATTCCAGGAAAGATGGATCTTTTCCAAGAAGATAGTAAAAGCTTCAAAAAACAATCCAAGAAGATTATCAGACTGATACTAAGAACACTAAACGAACAACAGATAGTTACATTAAACCTATGGTATTGTTTACCTGAACTCCTGCAAGATATATGAATGACTTATCAGAGAAGTTGACACCAAATACGCGAAATCTCGTTGAAACAGGAATGTCCAAGTAGAAGGGTATAAACGAAGCAAATATCAGGCCGTATGGTCCAGAGGTCAGTAAGTTTGTGGTGGTATCTGGAAAAAGAAACAACAGATAGTCACCTTTATAATAGATACAAGGTCAACATATTCCTTAGTGAAGTTAAGTTAAGTTTTACAATGTATAAAATCTATAGCAGACACGCCAGGAAAAAAAAACACATAATCTAAATTCTGGACCAGGTGAAAATCCAGTAAACGCTCTTCATGAAAATTAGAGCAAATAAAAAACAAGGACGGATATGGAAACTAATTAAGATCGTCACAGGGATTTAAACATAATTCATAAGCTCCTATATAATATTCAGAGCACCTCAATCCTTCCTTGTGCATTTTTCCCTTCATAGTTTTTGCAGGAGTGTGGTAATGAAGCTAATTTACAAACCAACAACCAAACTCTTATTTGTAACATTGGTACCCCAACTATTGCAAATCTTACTAATAAGAAAAAGACGTAGAATTTGAAGAGGCTGTCCTGAAAAAGAATGATGGTTACCTTTAAGCAGCGATAGCAACAAGACCTCTAGTAGTAGAGATACACTCCCTGAGAACAAGAGAAAAACCTGCAGCAGCAACAATACTATCTCATAAACCTTTTGTAAGCAGAAGGAAAATAGTGGAACTTCAAAAGAAATTATCAGCAGTAAACCTTTCTAGTTACCACCAGTTTGCCAAGCGGAACAAGAAACAGAAAACACATGAGGATATATCTACCAAGTAGAGAGATTTGAGCTACAAGCATCATGACTTACCGAGTACTTATTTGAGCCAATCTGTCTCTCAAAAACTCGGAAGTAGTATAGCAAATACAATCCAAACATCAGTTCCGGTGTAGAGGAGAAGGCAAAAGTCGACAGGATTAACTTCCATATCCGGAACTTCTCAAAAATATCCTGTAACGAGTTTGGAAGAAGGTTATATAAGAAACTGTTGTAATTTTGAGATATTAGATTTACATAGCAACTAAGAAGAGATAACTTCGGATCCTGAACTGGGAAGCTATCAGGTTACTGGCAAACACAAACAGATAATCCGATGCAAGCTATCGAACTACATCACACTTGGACGATCAAAACAGTAGGGCGCAAAACATCATTATTAAGCACCACAGGGGCTAAAGTATAATCAAAGTGTCAAAATCATCATTATTGTTGGAGAATGTCAAAATCGAACAAATCGGGGGTACCCTACCTAGTCCACCCAGCAAAATCCTAAAGTAAAACTCCATAAACAAAATCTAAAACCTGAGTAAAAGAAATCACAATAAACCACAGAAAATGCGAATATACCTGGTAAGACAAACCGAGCTTGGAAGAACGACCTTGGATCCCGAAGAAGACAGTGAAAAGAGCACTCGTGATGACGAAGGCTTTCGTGACCGGAGCATTATCTACAACATCGAACAAAAACTCAGAAATCGACATTAAAAGAGCACCACGAGAGAAGAAACTGATGATCAAGCGGCGATGGCAGGACGAATACGTACGGAAACCGGAAGGACCGCCGTTCATCTTCGCCGGGCGACGAAGAAACAAATCGGTGAGCAAAATCAAATCAATCTGGGATTTTCGAGATCGATGCAACAAACAACAACAAACATACAACCTTTTGATCTTCTTTCTTTCGGAGAAGCAATTCAATTTACTTCAGATATTAAAAACATCAAATTTCAGAAAATATGATAAAAATCATTATTTCAATCTTCACTTTTTTAGTTGGCAAAATTTTGACAACTTTTTTTTTTTTTTTTTTTTTTTTTTTTTTTTTNAGTGTTTTATCGAGGGTATAAAAGCCAAAGTAAACAGGTTAACATTACAAACCTAAGTACAACAGGCCAACATTAAAACTAAAATAAACAAGCCTAAAAAACAAGCCAAATAAAACACAAGCTATAGGCCCAACTAATAAATCTTTCCCTGAAGATTGAAGAGTAAGCATTGGAACACAGAACACGTGGCAAGAGAGAAACATGATGGCTGACACGTGGGAAGTCGAAGAGTTGGAGTCGCCGATCACCGACAGAGGGAACGTCGCCTGGAAACTTCAAATCCGGCCGAAATCGTCGGAAAAGAACAAAAAAATCTCGATCTACACCCAGAGAACAAGGCGAATTCCAATTAGCTGAGAATATGACTCCACCTAACGCCAAACTTCTTAATCTTCTTCTTCAAACTATAACTTTTCAATCTTCAAGAAATTAGATCTACACCATAAACGAGAAGCCCAAGGATCTGCAACTTAAACGAGAAGAAAGCTATCGAAATCGATAACAACAACTCATGAATCGCAGATTATTCAAACCCAAACGAAAAAGACAGAAAAAAAAACTAAAGCTAAGCCAGCCACCGTCGCTGGAAGTGAGCCAACCGTGCTGGAAGTGAGCCAACCAACGGTGTGAACGACACCACCGATGTCGGAAGGAACGCCAGCCACCGTTGCTGAAAGAGCCAACAAGTACCGGAAGCAAGCCGACCAACGGTGTGAAGGTCACCACCGATGTCGGAAAGGAAGCCAGCCACACGCCACCGTGAAAACGAAAACGGTGCTGGACAGTAAGCCGGACAACTCTGCTGTAGAAGCCAGACGATTCCGGAAGAGTAATCGGTCAACAAATGCTAAGGAAGCCATCGTTGCCGGAAAATTTTACTCATCGCTTTCTCTCTCTGAAAAATTGAGAGAGGGAAGAGAGAGAAAGCTATGTTAAATTTTGACAACTCTAATTTGACCAATTAATTAAAAAAAAAACTCTATTAGAATAGTCCAGAATATTTCTTAGCTCTATAGAGAATTTAACAGATTGAAGTAGGTAAAAAAAAAAGAGGAATTACAGTGATCAACACATGTAAGTTACTCATCAGTTTAATTAGGGTAACACACTACATATGTATCAAAATTTCCATTTTGTGTGATTATTAGAGTCAAGAAGAAGAAAATGCAATCTTTGTTTGATATCGAACTGATCAAGGTTATATTTGAAGTGTTTTTAAATTGTTTTTAAGTGCTTAATAGAGACTTACAGTCGTTGTTGATTTTTTTTCGAATTTGAAGCTTCTAATTGTATCTTGAGATGAAGTCAACTCGAGAGCTTAACATGAATCTGAAACTCTAATTGTTTCGTTTATTAAATTAAATAACGATAAACTTACTGACTTTAGTATCATTTTGAGTAAAGAAAAAACTTCTACGACAAAGAAAATTCAGCAATAAGTACAGAATATGCGTCGGTGAAAAAAGATTTTAAACTCAAAACCTGGTTACTGAACTTAATTCTTACACACATGGAGATCATCATAGTTAAGGGCTTCAACAAGAGTAGTAGAGTACAACAAAAAGGAGATGCCAAAAGAATCCTTCCAAGGAGACAAGAGTACAAGAATGATTTACCAAAGAGGTTCAAAGACCTAACCCTACGGTTCGTCCATCTCTCCTCCTTAATCCCGCTGTGTACTGCTTCTCTAAATCCATCTGCAACTCTTTCTGCTTCTCTACCTCGACTTCGCTTAGGTTCTGCTCTTGGTTTACCGTACTCGCTTTCACACCCTACAATGATGCACCAACGCAACCTCAGACTCTGAAAATGTGTTAGTATTATTACTTTATACACAGCCAAATTCTATGCTTTTAAAAAAAAAATATGAAACTTTGAAAAATTCTGGAATCATGCCCTATATATCATGATGATCACTGAGGTATGAAGACAATTAAAGGAAGCGAAACATTTAAGTAGGGAAGGAAGGATGAGATTTACCATAAGTTTGTTGAACTTTTCTTGTCGTTCAGGGTCACCAATTAGCGCACTAGCACTATCCCAACGATGAGCAGACTGGTTCGAAGCAAAATAAGCAAAAGTAGAATCACAAGAAAATTTGTGATTTTACGGTTTATATCACTACATTTGTATTTACATATCCAAGTAGGGTCATCATTCATTATGATACCTCTTCTGCTGTTGTGCTTTTCTTCTTTCCCCACAGTAACTTCTTCTTTTGATCTGTTGTCAGGTAACCCGTTCCAACAAGGTTTTTGTTCACTGAATTCAACGAGGAAAACGGTTAGGTAAGAACTAGGGAAAAGTAGACAATGAGTAGGCTTTTGTGTAAGCATTTTCAATTGGAATACAATGTTAACGAGCTATATAGGATGTCACATAACTTTCAATTAACTATTTTCAGATGGCAAGATCACAAGTATACAAAGGCAACAAAAGCAAGGACAAGTCGAATCCGAAAGTCAAAATAAATGAAGAGAAAAACCCTAGAAGATTTAGAATAACATCATAACAGTATTACCTAATTCAGCAGCCTGCATAGCTGCAACTTTGGCAGCATCAACATCACTAGGGGAAGGCTTTATGATTGATGTCTGCTTCTCTTCTGCGGTTGCAAAATAACTTTAGAGCAAGGAGGTATAAACCACAGAAAGAAAATATCTGAAATTTAAGAGTCTTACCATTACTACTGCCATGAGTAAACTTCTCTGAAATGAACCCCTTCAGTTTCTTAGAATGCGTATCTCGATTCTCAGTTGCCAAACATTTCACATCAGGACGGTCTCTTGGAGATTTGACATGAACATCCTTCTCCTTGCTAATCTCAGGGTTGCCATGTTCCTTTCTTTCATCACGGGAATAGCGGTCACCAAAACTCCAGCGGGAGTCTCTTTTCTCATCCTGAAGATCTCTCCCCCGCACGAAACCCGTCTCTCTTTTTTCGTCTTGAAGATCTCTCCCCCGCACGAAACCCTTCTCTCTTTTCTCGTCTAGAAAATCTCTCCCCCGCACGAAACCCTTCTCTTTACCCTCCACTCTTGAGTCTGCGTATCTCCAGCGAGATGACAAATCTTCAACTTTATCGTTACTATTGACTCTATGTCCAAAGTTGCTATACTTATCACGGGAATGTCTGTCTGAATCAATTCTTGACCTGCTAAGTTCAGTCTCTACTCCTGTACGGTCAATATGACGGCCACCCCTTGAATCACGGCTAGATCGAGGTGCATCACGCTCATATCTGCTGTACCCCTCACGCTTAGAACAATAGTTATCATCATCCCTAGAGTACCTCTCATGTTTATGTGAATCACCTCTACCATAGCGACTGCGATCAGATTCCCGCCTATCCTCTTTCCTCGAATGAAGTGGTTCAGAATCTTTCCTAATATTTCCCCTAGAATCAGAACTCTGATTACGTTCAGGACTTCCTACAAAAGAAGAACCAACAATTCTAAACTGAGCTACGGCTAGAGATGAAAGAGGAAACAAAACGAAACGACCAACAAAGATGCACAATTACATGATGCAATCAAAAACAAGAACTCCTAAGCGCCGTTCATCAAAATACAATAACAAATACGCTAATAATATTACAGTCTATAATAAGCTATTTGGAAAAAGAATTGGAGATACGAACTAACCATCAGATGAAGAAGAGCCATCGTCAGCTAAAGCTCGGCGGCGATATTTTCTACTAGCACCATCATTAGAAGGCTTTCGAAAAGCAGCCGTGGTATCACCATCACCATAACCATCATCATGATGCGGAGGTGAATTCAGTTCTGTATCCATTGAGCTTTACACCTGAAAAAAAAATACAATTGAAGAGAGACAATTAGTAATTGGCTTCAATGAAAAAAAAGAAACAAGACTGAGACCATAACTTCGAAATCCGAAAGGATGTTTTTGCTCACCACCGGAGAAATTTTGCAGCAGAATTTACGAGATTGGGAGATCGAATCGAACAAAACGAGAAGATAGATTCCGAACAATTCAACACTCTTTCAGTTTATTTACCAGTGAAATTATTAATCGATATCTCTCTACAAAAAATGTTTAGGGTTCGAAGAGGGAAGATATTTTTTTCCTCCGTGCGATCGATTCCTTACAATCAGATGAGGCGGTGAGACTTAATGGGCCGATAAAGCCCATTTATCAGCCTTTCATGGGCTGGTTTTACACTCTAACTTTCGGATATATACACTAATCTTTTCAATCAGTTGACCAACATGATGATGAGTTGATTTATGAAATTAAAAACATTACTATCGTATAATACTATAATATTGTGGACCACCGAGTTTGACTCCTTTCATAGACTTTTTTTTTTTTAATACTCGACATGCTTGCTTGCATTTGCCCAAAATGATAACTCTTTTTTTTTTTTGTTGAAACGTGATAAGGTTATCAGCAATAAATTGTCATCTCTTCATGATAACACATTTGTCCATCTATCATTGGCGTGTGTGTCCAATGTCATTGCCAACTAAATGGGAGTATATGACTTGAATTTTTGCTGGGCCATGTTCTTTTATGATAAGAATTTTTCTTGCTAAAAAAAAAAAAAAAATCGTCTTATATAACAATGGACTCGCAAGACCTATGAAAGTAATGCAGGATCGGCGCAGACATCAATTTTAATCTAAAGTGAGTTAGTTCCGCCAGTGAATAAACAAACAGTAAAACTTTAAAAAATAAAAAAGACGACAAATGAGAGTTATAAATCAAATAAATATTTTCTGGTTTTTGGTAGGAGGAGAAGATGAAAGTTTAAATAGATAAGATCTAATTAATTGTTTCTGATAATAACAAAAAAAAAAAAAAGATGATGTGTTTGTGTGGCCATGCATGTTCCTTTCTGATAGAGATATGTATAACTAGCCAGAGACTAAAACCTAGGCCATATCAACAGCTATAGATTTTTTTGCATTCGTCATAATCATCGCGTATACATGATTTTTATGGTATACGAACTTAATTAGTACGACGTTGCTACTTTTTAAAAAAACTCAACTTTGTTCTACTAGTTTCTGAAACGTTCTAATTATTATCTACGTTGATGAATGTGAACATGATTCTCTTGTTTTTCATGCATGTCTATTGATCATATAATCGAATTACACACCCCGTTAAGGGTAAAAAAAAAAAAAAACAAACCCCTTTTTTTCCACAAAGAAGCAAAAGTCGTTTGAATCCGTTTACTTGGAAGTCAACCCATGTGCTCACTAATCACCCAGTTTCCAACACGTATAATAATATTTTAAGATCTAATACATATATAGGAGGAGTTTCATGCATACTTGTTGTAACTTGTAAGTATTTGAAATATCTAATACGCAGCGTATAATAGTCTAACTTGTAAGTATTGGTTGTATTTTAAAGCTTATGTTATCTGTGATAAGAAATTTAACGTTGAATAATATGTAATTAATAAGTAATCGTGTGGGTATTGGGTACTTAAGAAGACTTTATTTGGTGATAAACTTTATTCGACAAAGAGATAAAAGTGGAAATATTAAATGAATTTGTCAGGAGAACTGGGAAAGAGGGGTCTACCGTACGTCTACGTTACACGTGACTTGACTTTCTTTGAATTTTTTTTTTGAAGATCTTTAAAAAGATGCTTTTAATCTTCTTTTTTTTTTTTTTTATCATATCCTCTTGTTCTAATCATATTATCAACCACCTATATAAGCATTTGATAACTCCCTTTTTTTTTTGTCTTATCGTAAATCGTAAATATAATACTACAATATATTGACTTTTTTTTATTCCGCCATACATCACACGTCAATTAAGTATTAATCACTCATATTTGTAGCAAAAGAAAAAGACTTGTTTTTTAATTAGGACGAGAGATTAAACAGAGTGATAGTGAGACCACACTGATGCTACTTGCTTTCTTCCCACTTGCCCACCTGGACCCCTCATCTCCCCTTCATTTCTTAATCCTTACTATAATTAATACTATTCACTTTTTTTTTTCTTTTTTTTTCTCTTAAATTATTGTACTGTTTCTTTGTTGGCTATATATATTAATTAGTACAGTTTTCATCTATAGATTATATAGTTTGACAAGAAAATAGAAAAGAAAAAAAAAACTGTAAAATAAATAGATGAGAACTTTGAAACAATAATGGTTTCTCTTGTTATTGTAGTTTGGTTATATGGTCACGTGAAAAGTAACATAACCAACAAGAAGAAGTATCGTACTACGGAATTAATAATATGATATCTATTTGTAAAAGTGGAACTTTTGAGAGAACAGAAAATACTGTGTCTCCTATATTCTCGAATCTGTTTGAATAATAAAGACGTTAAGGTAACCCAACGTTCGTGCTAATCAGATCATTTGAAATGAGTGCATCTTAAAATCACTTATGATTGAAAAAGGTTATTTAACAGATTCAATTGAAGACAATTAAAGTTACATAAGCAACAACTGAGAGCACAAAAACCAAACTCACTTATCTAAATATCTATAAATAAATAAAAATTGACTTCGAACATTAATTCGTATTAAGGAAACAAAAACATATGCGACTTTTCTCATTTTTAGAAATATTTTTTCCATTTCGCATGACCAGTTTTTTCGTGACGTAATCTCGTAAGAGTTATGATGATATGTATTCTTGAATCTGTTTGAATATTAAAGACCAAACTAACTCGTAGGAAATAGGTAGGTTAGGTACCCACATCGTTTGTGCTAGCTAATATAGATAATCTGAAGTGCAAGTGCATCTCAAAATCACTTACAAATTAAAATTTTAGTTAACACACATTCAATTGTACGACATAACCAACAACTGAACACAAAAACCAAACTCAATTAAGGAAACCGAACTTACAAAATTGACTTCGAACTTTTTCGTATTAAGGAAACAAAAACATATGCGACTTTTCTCAAAGGTTATTTCCATATATCATTCATGACTAGTTTTTAGTGACGTAATCTCGTAAGAGTAATGATGATGTAATATATGACGTTATATATCTTCTTTTGATTGAGAGTGGTATTCACGTGGAGGAGGATCAACGAATAGCTCCATCATCTCCACCATATATATGAGCGCAGCCGCGGGCTCTCGCCTTGATCACCACTTAAAACCTTTCTTATACTTTTTTATGACCACGCGACTATTTCCTCGAGTGAGATGCACGTTACACTCCCTAAAAAGTTAGATATTTCGAGTCATACCCACCTATCAGAAAACAGGTGAGGCACACGCGCCGTCATTCAATACGTTTTGTTTCCTTTCATCTGCAACCTCTCTTTCCTATTAATTTCCTCTCACCTTCCAAACAAATGTAAAAAAGACAACATTATATAAAGCTCTGTCGAAGCTTGAAAAATTAACTGAAAAACAAAAAGAAAAGCAAATAAAAAAAAAACACATAAACATCTGTCTGAATCCTCTCATATGGAGTCATCATCATCGACGTTTCTTACCACCACAAGCTTAGAACAGAGAAACCCATCTCTTGTTTCAAGAAAATCACCAAAGCATAAGAAGAAGACGAACAAACCCATCAAAGTCCGTTACATCTCAAACCCCATGAGAGTCCAGACTTGTGCTTCCAAGTTCAGAGAGCTTGTTCAAGAGCTGACTGGCCAAGACGCGGTAGATCTTCAACCGGAGTCCATCTACGACTCGCCATCCTCCTCCGACCACAACCCTTCTCCGCCACCGTGCGCGGTCTCTACGCCGGAGGATCTGACGCCACGTGTTCTCCATCATCAGGAGCTGTTCGATGGTAGAGTCGGTGATTGTTACGAGCCGTTGGCTGGGGAAGAGATGTTTTTGCCACAGCTGTCGGCAGGTTTTTCTGGGTTTTTCTCGAATGGGTTTTACAATGTGAATGACTTTGGAAGCATCGATTCTATGTGACTAAAATTAGGGTTTCATCGAGTAGATTATATATAAAATTATGAACTTGATACATAATTTTAACCACCAAAGAAATAGAAAAAAAGATTTAAATTGATACATGGATAGATCAATTAACTAGGGTTTAAGATGCGAGTTATATGAGTAAGTTATACTGTACTGTATAAAGTTCTGAATTGATCTTGTTTTATATGTATTTTCTTGATTTGTTTGGTTTATTGTCCCTTTAAACTTCGGTATGTATGAATGAATATGTATTTCTTATGTAATCAAGAAGTGATATTCTATTTCTATAGTTAGCTAATAGCAAAGTACAACTCTCACACTCACATTCCTTGTCAATACACAAACACAATCGAGCAATCCCTGTTTTCGTATCAACGTAAACTGATATATCGGGTTGGAAAATTGTTTGTTGCAGTGTTGATGATTGAAAATTTGTTGAGGGCAAGTAAGTATAGGAATAACATTTATGAACACGAAAGTTCGTTTCCATAAACTCCTAACTACCACAACACTGCTGTGACAACAGCATTCATCTAATCTAATAAGCCACCCGGTACTTCAACACAAGTGAACTATATTTATACCAGTTGAGTAGCACTGTGACGATCCAAAGCAATGTTGACATAGGTATTGAGAAGAAGGCACGCGATTCTCTTAATTCATCCTGGTTTGTTGAAGGCATTATATGATTCGATTAAAGCCATCGAGAACCTTTTTCTTTGCGAGACATCTGAGAGATTCTTTTTAGTGTAGAGAACCTTTGATATTTAGGGATTCTAAAGTCACGAAAATGTACATTTGGATTTTGAGTATAATTAACGATTATAAATATCGCTTTCTAGGAAGGCTTACATATATGTTTACAGTTTACCATATTGCTCTGTATTTTGAGTATTAACAAAATATTGTTTCATCTCCTTAGAAAGATACGTTCACAAAATTATGTTCATCAGTATTAGAAAGCACTCAACTACTCAAAGCCTCAAACACAGTGGTTTGTTCACCTTTAAACGCTTTGATTAGTTTGATTGTATATATTTACTATGTTCCGTTCATTACAAGAAAGCTTCTTGTCAAAACCGATCCATATGTGTACTCTTACACTTTTTGTTAGGGTCGACAGTCCCTCTTACTCTTTTTGAATTAATAGCTTCGGTACACAATGGTAAATGTCAATGGACAAGGTCCAACCATATAACCTAACCGTATTAATTCTTACTTCTTATAAAAAACAAATGAAAAGCTTTCAGTTTACTCTTGTTGTTGGTAACAAAAAATGGCTACCACAAATCTCCACAAGCAACGCCATCAAATGGAATGGTGTCAACTTCGTCTCCTCTTTCTCCGACTAAACTAACCACCACTTGGCTCGTCGTTTGTCACAGACGACTCGTAGAGTCCATAATTCATGTTGTTACCGTGAGTCGTGAGACGTCTTTGAAAGCTGTGACGTCGTTAGAGAGGCCTGAGGCAGAAACAAGTAGTGACACTGAAGGAATTGGAATCGTCCGTTTTTTAAAAGGGGAAAGTTGTCTCGTTACGGGTGGAACAGGGTTTCTTGGCAAAGGTACGAGAAACCCTAAATTAGAGTTTTCTTATCGTACAAATAAACAGGTTCCTGGATTGGAAAATTGTTTGCTGCAGTGTTGATTGAGAAATTATTGAGAGAAAGTCCTGAGATTGGGAAGGTATTCCTTCTGATGAGATCCAAAGATCAAGAATCAGCAAAGAGCAAACAAGAGACTCTGTGATGAGTTCTGTTCAGAGTTCAGACATTTCCATTCTCAACTTGTCTTTTCCATTTTGTTCATAATTTTGTATCCTTTCTTCTTCCACACAGATCATAAGCTCGGATCTGTGCAAGCTTCTGAAGCAAATGCACGGGAGCTCTTATGAAGATTTCATGAAGAGCAAGTTGATTCCAGTAATTGGAGAAGACAATCTAGGGATCGAACCTGAAAAAGCAAACTTAGTTATAAGAGGAGATTGATGTCATTATCAGTAGTGGTGGGTGTTACAACATTCGACGACAGGTGTTTAATTTACTCTGTTTATATTTGCTCTGTTTTTCTATTGGTTTATAATTAATTGTAATGATTAACTTTGGTTTCAATTCAAACAAACGGAAATAGATACGACTCTGCTCTAATTATCAATGCTCTTGGACCTGGTAGAGGTTTGAGCTTCGGAAAGGAGTGCAAGAAACTGACACTTTTCCTCCACTTTTCAACTGGTATGCTTTTTTATTATCATTATGTGAGAATAAGTTTCTTTTAGAGAAGTTTCGGAAACTATTTTTTGTTGTTGTTGTTGTTGTTGATATATATAGCTTATGTGACTGGCAAGAAAGAGGGAATAGTACTAGAGACACCTCTCTGCATTGGAAAAAACATAACTCCTGAGTTGAACATCGAATCCGAGCTAAAACTAGCTTCAGAAGCTGTAAGAAAGTTCCATGGCAGCGAAGGAATCAAGAAACTGTAAGAACTTGGAATTGAAAGGTGAGGACAAACAAGAAATTTTACTTTATGCACTACCTTATGAAAACAATCTCAAACAAGATAGATTATGTTCTTAAAGAGCTTATTGAAAGAGAAATCTAAAACTGAAAATACAATAGCTCATTGGAGCTTTATTCAAATGTAAACAACAAAGAGAATGAGAAGCTTTAGGTTGTCTTCAAGAACAAAGAGATTGTAGATTTATATTGGGAGATTTATTCTGTACTCCAAACTAGGTAATATTACCAGAATCAACAAATCTTTTATTTATTATTAGGATATTTCGGATATTTTCAAAATGCCGAGTGTGCCTTTGGTTTATGTTACCGGAAAAAACGTAATTACAAAAATGTTATTGGCACGACAGACGCTACGTCAGAAACCGTTGATGTGTATTAAATAACTCAGCCATAACGCTTTTACAGAGGTAATGACGGCTGAGTTATAGGTATGTTGCGAGTGATGTCATTGGCGAAAGCTCGGTAAGTAACATACTTTGGCCTTTGTTCTTTTATTATGCAAAAAGGTATCACAACCCATGACTGACAAAGGTATCAGATTACTGACACAAGGTTTGACAATACAAATACAACAAGTCTGATACAGGAGTTGTCAGTGGAAGAGAGAAAGAAGTTTGAGTTTAACATGAGAGGCATTAACTGAGAGAATTACATTGTTAACATCGATCTTCCAGGTCTCAAAAGGCATTTCTATTAGCAAAGATCCAGTTAAAGAAAGTGATCATTGACTATCTGGATGTGATAGCAATTAGTCAGCTAAAAGCATGAAACGTAATGAGAGTTTTCCAAATTTGTGTCATGGGTTGTGATATGATGTGTTTTCTTTTTGATTTACTTGGGTGAGTGAAACCAAAGTGCAATAGTCACATACTCACATCCCTTGTTTTAGGAAGGAAACTTTACAATAGGGTATTTTATCAAAATAATATTAATTTTGATATAACTTGTTTATGATTAAATTTTGAGTTATAAAAAAAAACAGACCCATACATATACATAGTGACATGTATCAAGAGTTTCTTATGAAGTGTTCATGAGTTCTTGTTTAAGTCTCTCGCTCACCTGCTCTCTCCTTAGGCATGTCAATATATAGGCGAATTGGTCCGGCCCAAAGCCCGTAAATCTGCATACATTTGAGTATGTCCCGGCCCTAAGATAGTTACAAGGCTTTTCCGGAATTTTTAAGCATGACTCCTTTAATAGTTTGCATCCTTGTTGTTGAAGGCATTATGACTCCATGAAAGCCTCCAAAACCATCGTTTTTTTTTTGTGAGACATCTTAGGCTTCTAAAGTCAACAAATTGAACAGTTGCTTTATTTGAATTTTTGGCAGATCATTGAGTAACTCTTATCTGTACGTAAGTAGAATACAATATGATTTACAACAATCATGATATGGTACTTGTCAATATTAACACTTCGTTATAGAATAGCATGTCTTCGTTATCTGTAAGTACAACATAATGATTATACAACAACAACGTTCGGTGAAAGCTTATATTTATGATTGACTGATTTTTATGTTGATAATTTAAGATACAATTTAATATTATGTGTTTGGCGTTGTGAAAAACCTGCTTTTGTGTGAGGATAAGTACCAAAAGCAGGTTTTTCACAAGGCCAAACACACGATTTTCACTAGGTCGATCCGCATGACACACAATAACCTAATTACACTAATTCCTAAGTAACTTTTTCTATATATACACTCACTCCCACAAAAGCTTTTAATAAACCAGCTTAAAACTTTCCGTTTTCACATCCAAAAAAACACGAAACCTTTCCAATTTTTGGTAATATCTTAAAAGAATTCCTTTTATTATATTTCTTGGTGGCTAAAAATGGCAACTAGAAATCTCCTCGCCACTAACAACGCCGTCAAATTGAATGGTGTTAGCTTCTTCTCCTCTCTTACCGGCAAACCTAACCGCTACTTGGCTGTCGTTAACAAACTTCTTAAGAAACTAATAAAAGTGAATAAAAATGAAGTTAACAAACTTCTTAAGAAACTTTCTATTTTTATGGTCCATTTGTAGTATCTAAAATTACGGTCTTTAATTTAAATTTATTATTTTAGAAATTATAATAGTATAATAAATTCAAGAAGTGATAACATAATCCACAACTTCAAGAAGTGTTTGCCTTTTCATCTCTTTCTCCTTGAGGTTTTTGGTTAGCTCCACCACGGAATCAAACACTACACAGCAAAGTCTAAAAGCTTCTTAAGAAACAGTTCTTGCTTCTCAGAGATTGATACATCTCTCAACCTTGGCAACACATCAAAAGAAACACAATCAGTGTTATCTCCGTTTGCTGATGATCTCTGACTCAAAGCTTCATCACCTCCTCCTTATTATTGTTATTATATGCAGTTTGGGATCCACCATTATCTCAAAACTTGGCAGAAAGTTTCTTTGGAAGCTTCCCAAGTATCTGCTTAAACATCTTCGATCTGTTTAGTCAACTTCTTCCTCAGATCGGATTCTTTAGCTCTACAAAAACAAAAAGAAAAAAACAGATCTCAGAAACTCAAAATCCGAATTGAAGAAAGATACTGAACTACTCCTAAGATCATCTCATCACGCATAAGAACAACTCTTGTGAACATAATAATCTTGAGCTTATTACTAGGTCTCAGAGATTATGAATCATTTCCATCCAGACAAAGCAAAAAAGACGAAAAGCAGACAAAACCATGACCCAGAAGCAAATAAAGGTTGTTACTTCATATCATGAATCGTCGTTTCTGGACCAAGAAAGCAAAGATCTAGACTTGATGAATCATGGAAAGAAAAATCAAAAAAGCAAACTTGGGTTTGACCCAAGTAATCTAAATAATCGAACTACAAAGACATAATATGAAAGAGTTTAGCTTTTCATAGCTATTGCTCCGGTTCATCTCATATACACACAACATCAGATTCAAACCTCAATTCTACATTCTACTTTCAGAGTTACAACCTAAACCATTTACACACCAAACTCAAAACTTTTGATTCAAAAGTCGTCACATATGCTACAAGCTGAAAACGCTATTTGTAACAGGAAGAGGCCTTACCAACGATGGAGCCAAGTGACTGTGAAGAGTCCTGAACAGACTTTGTAGCGTTTTGCGTCACTTCCTCGGTCATACCAGCGAGCCAAGAAGTAACAGCTCCACTCAGCTTCTCCACCATCCCTCCTTCGCCTTCATCCGCATAAGCTTTGCCGTGTTTCATAGCTGCTTCCGAGCTCGGATCCTGAAATCCTCCTAGCCTTCATATCTGCATAAACAATATGTTACAGAGAAATCTGAGAGATCTTAATCAGATCCGGGGAAGGATCAAAACAAAGAATAAACAAACAATTTCCAATCGACTAAACAATTTCCAATCGACTAAATAATTTCCAATTCCCAATTAGCAATTCCTAATCTTAACAAACAATAGAGAGATCACTTTCAAAGATCTATTTTTTGTCAAATCAAACGTTGATTGACAACAAAGAGAAGTGTAGAAATTGGATCATACCTCATTAAGATTAGACTCCTGCTTGGGTTTCCCGACTCGTCGATGGATGTATGACGAGTTTCTTCCTCAATCAAGAAGAAGCTCTTCCTCGATGACGGAAAGAGAAAAGACAGGGATAAACAAACGCCAAAACACCGCTTTTCTTTTTTCTTTTTCTCCTCAAGTTTTATTGAGAGGCTGACAAGTGTTAGCTAAGCATCGTTCCTAAAATGTCTAAGCGAAAGATAGATTGTTAGTTAATTAGGATTTCTGATTTATTTTTTAGCTTTTTAAGCCAACAACTTTGCTTAGCTTAAATGCAATCAATGGAAATGCTCTAACATTTCTTAAAATAAATAAATTATATTTTAATCATATATATTTATATATATATATATACTTTTTATTAATAGTAACCATTAAAATGACACCTAACTGTTTTATACGATAAACGTTTCTTATCTAAGTAACTTAATGAGCGATCTTTTTCCTTCTTCTTTCTCGTTATAATATAATTTTTATTTAACAAGTCACTTAGTTCACTACAAGAAAACAACCAATTTTCAAGGCACAAAATCGTTAGTAAACCCTTAGAAACAACCATTTTTAATAAATTATCAAAAATAAAAAGTCCTCGGAAATCGTTTGTCGGAAATTAGAACTCGTCTGAAATCCGTCGGAAATTTTCGACGGATTTCCAAGGGTTAATTATTTCCGAGGGATTTCCAAGGACGTCAAACTACCAAATAATTTTCAAGGGCATCATTTTTGCAAGGGTTTTCCAAGAGACATGATTTCCGAGGGATATAGTTTTTGAGGGTTTTCTGACGACGTTGGAGTTTCGGAGGACTTTCCGAGGGATCTTATATATAAATTACGAAAATAGAAATTCTCAATAATAAATAGAAATTTTCTATTTTTCTCCAAAAATAGAAATTCTCAATAATAAATAAAATAACAATATATATATATATCAAAAAGCTTAAAATAAATATATAAATATCCTAATACAAAATATATGCATCCCAATACATAATTATCTAACTAAATAACAATTTTCATAAAACTAAAATAGTTATAAAAAAAAACAAATTTTGTAGGATCAAGAGAAGGGAATTGTCCAGGAAATTGGGAGGAAATGAAACTTTGAAGTTGGGAGAGTGTTGTTTGGGTCTGGATAAATTGTTCCTTAATCTTGAGGTTTTCTTGCTTCAGTTCCTCGATAGTCGCGTCTTTTTCTTGTACGATCTGGTTAAGATCTTGAACTTGTTGAACAAGTTCATTGTCCCGAGGAAAAACCAAAGAAACATTCCCATCTCGTGACACAAGATTTCCTAAACCGGGTATCCGACCCTTGGTTAAAGGAATTTCCTAGGTAACAAAAAATAATTAATTAGTAATTAGAAATAAATAAAAAAAGTTAAAATATTATATTCAAATATACCTCAAGACACAATTTTAAAACTAAATCCAATCAAAATCTTTAAACTAATATCAAAATTATTAGAAAAACCTACAACATTTAAATAAATTAGTAATCAAATAAAATGTATTTTTTTTTACCAAACTATTTCAAATCCCAAAATATAACAACTTTAAAACTAAATCCAATCAAAATCTTTAAACTAATATAAAAATTATAACAAAAACCTACACAATTTAAATAAATAATCAACAAATTAATTCTAAAGTAAATTCTTTCTATAATTCTTTCTAAAATTAATTATAAATTAGTAATTAACAAGTAAATAAAATATTTTTAAAATCCTAATTCTAAAGTAAATTGTTCCTAATTCTAATTATAAAAACCAAATTCTAAATTAAATTCTTCCTAATTCTAATATAAATCCAAATCAAAATCCTAATTTAATAACAAATCCAATTAGGATCTAATTAAATATATTCAAAAACCTAATTCTAACAAAATATTAACAAACAAAACTAAGAATCATGTATCAAAATCATAATAAAATAAGAAACTTACATGATTATTTGGAGGAGAAGACCGATGCCGGAGTGGAGGAGAAGACCAATGCTGGAGTGGAGGAGAAGACCGACGAAGGAGTGGAGGAGAAGCCCGAAAATCAGAGTGGAGGAGAAGACCAGAGAACACCACCAGCGGCGGAGGAAAGACCGGCGGCAAGGCAACAATCGGCAGGGAGGAAGAAGACCACCGGCGGAGGAGAAACGAACGGTTTTAACAGCGCAGTTCGGCTGGGAAAAAATTGTGAGGCCGTATGTGTATATATAAATCTTTCAGAGGGATATAACCGTCAGAAATTTCTAGGAAATAATTAGGGTTTTGCCGCGTGAATGAGATAATAGGCGGGCATAAATTTTTCGCATCGCAAAACAGTCGGAAATTAAATACCTTCGGAAATCCGTCTGAAATATTTTGGGTCCCCTCGGAAATCCGTCGTATAGTAATTGCATGTATATTTATTGGCTAGTCAACCATTTATTTAACCCAAAAAACACAAAATTCGGAAATTCATCGGGACAGTCCAAATCCCTTGGAAATCCGTCGAAAATATTGTACCCCTTGGTAAAACGTAGGAAATTTCCGAGAACGTTTAGACGGATTTTATTTTTTATAACTGTTTTATTAAAATTAATTGATCTTAATAGTTGTTTAAAACTTGCCTAAGACATATTGTCAACACAATTACAATTAGGATCATAATAGATAGAAAGTCACATAGTTTTTATAAATCAAATCAATTTCCACTAAGTTTCAACTATATCTCTAATATCATCTTATAAACACTTAAGTGTAGATAATGTAATCTTTCAAGTGTTGTATTTTTCTTGTGGTACAATGTTTCATAATCTAATTAATTGTCAAATATGACTTATTATAGTATTAGACAACACATTAGATGTATCTAAATTACTAAATTCTTTGTATAAATAAAATCCCTAGGAAAATCGTCGGAAATTACTGACGAATTTTAGAGGACGTGGAGGAATTTTCCGACAGATTTCAGAGGACGCGGTTTAAGCCTCGGTAATTTGTCGGAGGTTTCTGAGGGTTTTCCTTGGAAACGAGATTTTTTCCTCAATATGACCTCATTCGTCTTCCCTCGGACAGCCCTATGAAATTTCTTACGGATTTCCAACGAAATGTCCGAGGGATTTGCGAGACCATATTATATTCCTTGGTTTTCCGTATGTAATACCAAGACTAATATATATATTGATACGTATTTAATATATAAATATACAAATACATACAAAATTATATATATAATCGTAATGGATATAATCACAACGAATATAATGGCATAGGTCTCAGTAATCCCTTGGAAATCTGTTAGAATTTACCAACGGTCTTCTGTCCCTCTGAAAGTCGTCGGAAGTTTTGACAATTTTCCGACGAGTTTTCGACGACTGGGTTTTCGTCAGCAATTTCCAAAATATTACCGATGGAATAACAAATTTCCGAGGGTTTTCTGAGAGTTGTCGTTTCCTCAAAATATCCTCGGAAATATGTCGGAAACCTCTTGGAAAACTGTCGGAAATTTCTTACGGATTTTTTCCGTCAGAAATTCCGTCCGAAATCGACATGCTTTCTTGTAGTGGTTAGCATCTCCATTTTGATTTCTCTTTCTTCATCAATGTCTTTAATCTAATATTAAGAAATTAGAGAAGACATCCCATTTATGACCAATGTAGATACTCTTGGTGACTTATATTTGAACAGTAAAGACCAATTTTTGGTGTGCTTATAAAGAAGAAACAGAGCGAACTACCGAACATAAGAAAGTATATATCATATGTTCGTTCACCTTAGAATGATATATACTTTCACAAAATGAAAAGGCCATCGAGTATTAGTGGTTCGTTCACCTTAATTAAGCTTTGATTAGTCATCTGATTGTGTCTAATATGTTCTATTCATCACAGGAATGTATCTGGTTACAATCCATCAACATGTACAGATCTGAACTTTAAAAGCTTAGAGGAGCACGCAGAAATTGTGTAACATAATATTATACATAAATCTCTTTAGTGCCACACCGATATTGTTGGGTGCCCTAAGTAGTAAGCATCGTTAATTATTTAATAAAAGAATGTGTAAAATAGTATACTATAAAATAAGAGAAAACATATATAATTGTATAATTCATAGTTCTGAATAAACAAAGTTCCTAAGAGAAGTTTATATAATTATATATATTAAAATGGATAATGAATCTAAAAGAAAATTTAATAAAAAAGTGTATAGGATAAGTTTTTTTTTGTCAAAAATTGTGAGCGGAACTTGATCTCTGGTGTGATAATGTCTTGTGCATTAAAGATTTACCATTGGTCACTGCACTAAAGTCACTTCATTATATAACATTAGTTTATATAATTTTATAAACTTGTATAGGATAAATTTATATAATTATATATATTAAAATGGATAATGATGTTAACGATGTATTTGCATCTAAAAGAGAATTTAATGGAAACAAATTGTACACATGTCAAGCTCCCTATTCATTCATATTTGGAACTATTTTGGTTTATTTTATAGTATGACTCTGAACCATTGTCACATTTTTTTTTTTAATTTATCGATTGAGTAATATATGTCAATTTGAAAAAAATTGAATCACATCATATGTAGAAAAAAATCACAAATTTTATTAAGTAAATATTTTATATAAAATTCAAATTAATATAAATATAAGATCAAATAAAAGTGAAAGGAGAATCATATATTTATGTATGAATCAGGTACAAAGATTTGTGAAAATTAGATAAATTTGGAAATATTTTTGTTTTAATGATCTTCCATGTAATTAAGTATAACATAAATGTTATTTTTTCATATGTATTTCAAAAATGTTAATATAGATCGATAGATAGATGAAAGAAGTTGGGGAGTGTTTTACCATGAGATATTTGTGATTTTACATAAACACTTAAGATACTTTAAATAGAGTGTCTTAAAATTTAACTGTTAATTTATGTTAAAGACCCCATAGGAGGATGAACAATAAAGATGGTCTAAGAAACTTTCCCTATATATACACTCCCACAGTAAAAATGGTCAAGCAAGGGCATAACCATCGGTCATCTTTTAAAATTGGAATCTCAAATTTATTTTATTAATATTCTAACATAATAGTATAATCTAATTTTATTATTTATTTTTTTAAAACAATTGAACCAGTAAAATTATGACGCTTAAGCCAAAAAGGATGAGAAGAGTGTGTACGTAAATCCTCTAGAGACCTTATGTCTTTCTCATTCCTCAACTTTTTATATTTGTTTTTGTTTTTTATTAAAAGACACCCTCACAAGATGTGCAATGAGAATGCTAAGACCATATCTTTACTGGGCGTTTCTCTTTGAGATGCTCAAGTTTTTGGGGCCCATAAATATATTAAAAAACCCAATATTGGGTCCATTAACAAGAGAAACGTTGCTACCAGAAGAAGCTTGAGCAACGCTTGAGAACCGCTACGTGGAGGTTTTTGGTGCGTTGATTAGTAAAAAAAAGAAAAGAATAATAAATTTCCCATTTTTCTTCGTTCTTCTTTCGCAATGGTCTCAATCTTTTCTCTGTCGATCAATCGGATTCATCTGAAGCCCGGCTTAAAGCAGTCCTCGAATCAAGTAGGTTTATTCTGGTGGTTTAAGGCAGACGGCGAGGTCCACCGTCTACCGCGTTGGATACACAAGGTTCATCTCTTGTGGCCTTTAAATGTTTGGGTTTCTCACCATAATGTGTATCTAGTGCAGGGTATGAGTCATAGGGTTTACAATTCGATTGTATTGGGATTTAGGGTTTGGGATTAATATGAGAATTTCGGTTTTAGGGATTAAGGGTTTTGGTTTATTTCAATTGATTGATCTGCGAGAGAAAGAGTCTGAAGAAATTTTGTTTTACCAGGATAATGTGCCTATTGAAGAAGTTTTTGAGAGTCTGAGATGTAGCAAACTTTGTACTTTTTATCTTTTTTTTTGTATTGCAATGTCTTTTATCTATTCCTACTTGTCTCTGTTATTTCAGGTTTTGGGTGATTCTTTTATCGATCAGTGATGGCTTTGAAATGGACACACTTTTCTTCTTTGCTAAAGTTTGTTTTCATGGGTTTCGTTCTTCTTCTTCTCACGTCTCTTATTATTTTTTGTTTTTTTCTGTACCTCACGTTTCTTTCTTTGTTTTGCAGGTGTGTTTTGCTAGCAAATAATAATCTGATCTAAGGATGGTGGAAGCTATGTAAGTTGACTTCTCTTAATACCATACTTGATCTGTTAATGTCTCTTTTGCTTGCCTTCTGGCGTTAATGGTGTTCATATTTTACAGGTTCTTGGAATGTCCGGAGAATAAGGTATTTGTTTTGCTTCTTTCTCTTCCTTTCGCTATTTCTAGCTGCAACCTTTGATCCTGCACAATCTTCACTCTGTTGGCATACATATGTTTGTTTTTCCTTGCCCAAATCATCTACTTGGACCACACATGTTACAGTTTCTGATTCAAGTAACTAATAAGCTTCCTTATGTTACAGGTTACTCGGTGTGTGAAGAACCTGCAATGATGCTAATCAGAGATTTCAGTCGCAGATATTCTGACCATCCAAGCAAATATAAAGTATCATGGAGATGTGATCAGGTTTCCTTCTCCTTATCTCTGTTTTTTCCTTTCTCTAACTTTGGAGTCTGCATATAATCTATGGTTTAAATATATAATGCTAACACGGCGTGATTGAGATCAAGTAATTGTCACGTCTCTGATTTTATTTTGTATATGATGATGATGAATCTTCGTTCTTCTTCTTCTTCGTATATGATCCGAAATTTTGTATATGATGATGATGATGATTTTAAAAAATTGAGCAACCTTCTTTGGGTTCTCTAGTAAAGGAATGATTTTGCAAAAATACTCTTAGGGTTGCTTTACTTAAATTAGTATTAACTATATGATAAATTAATTTGAGAGTAACTTAGGAGAGGTACTCCACTAATGATGCTCTAACTTTCCCTATACATACACTCCCACAAAAGCTTTGGATTTTAGGTTTTTCTTAAAATCTTTCCTTTCGTTAATTTATATTTTTTGGTGGCTAAAAATGGCAATCAGTAGTAATCTCCTTGCCACGAGCAACGCCGTCAAATTGAATGGTGTCAGCTTCTTCTCCTATTTTACCGGCAAACCTAACCGCTACTTGGCTCGTTGTTGGTCGCAGACTACTAGTACCCCTAGAGTCCAAACTTCGTGTTGTAATCGTCAAACGTCTTTGAAAGCTGCGACGTCGTCAATGAAACCTAAGGCAGAATCAGGTCCTAACAGTGACGGAATTGGAATCATCCGTTTCTTAAGAGGAAAAAGCTATCTCGTTACTGGTGCAACAGGGTTTCTTGCCAAAGGTAAGTAAAAACTCTAAATTAGAGTTATCTTCTTATCCAACTAAACTTATTTTCAGGTTTAAAAATTGTTCGTTGCAGTGTTGATTGAGAAATTGTTGAGGGAAAGTCCTGAGATTGGGAAGTTCTTCCTTCTCATGAGATCCAAGGATCAAGAATCAGCAAACAAGAGACTCTATGATGAGGTCTGTTGTAAATGTTTTCATTCGCAACCATTTTAATGTTGGTTCCTTAAAATCACATTTTGCATCCTTTTTTTTTTCTTTCATTTTTCAAACAGATCATAAGCTCGGATCTGTTCAAGCTTCTGAAGCAGATGCACGGGAGCTCTTATGAAGCTTTCATGAAGAGCAAGTTAATTCCAGTAATTGGAGACATTGGAGAAGACAATCTAGGGATCGAACCTGAAATAGCAGACATGATTAGTGGGGAGATTGATGTCATTATCAGTTGTGGTGGTCGTACAACATTCGAAGACAGGTGTTTCCTCTGTTTCTTCTTGCTCGGTTATTGACTGCTTGCAAATTAACCGTAGTAATTAATAAATCACTTTGCTTTTAATCCAAACAAACGGACACAGATACGACTCTGCCCTAAATGTCAATGCTCTTGGACCTGATAGGCTCTTAAGCTTCGGAAAAGAATGCAAAAATTTGAAACTCTTCCTCCATTTTTCAACTGGTATGAGTTTTTTAAAATTGTTTTGGCCGAGTATATAAGAGGTTTTTGTAGAAAACTTTCAGAAGCTTTTTTTTTTTTTTTTTTTTTTNTTTTTTTTGAATACGTAGCTTACGTGACTGGCAAGAAAGAGGGGACAGTACTAGAGACTCCTCTGTGTCGGAGAAAACATACGTTCTGACTTAAACATCGAATCAGAGCTAAAACTAGCTTCAGAAGCTGTAAAAGAGTTCCATGGCAGCGAAGAAAACAAGAAACTGAAAGATTTCGGCTTTGAAAGGTGAGAATACAATACACGTGAACATTTTACTTACTTCAGCACCTAGCTACTACGCTTTTATCTTATGTAACAACAATTGTTTTCTTATGAGAATCAGAGCTCACCACTATGGCTGGGAAAACAGTTACACATTCACAAAAGCCATAGGGGAGACTATGATAAACAGCAATCGAGGAGATTTGCCTGTGGTGATCATAAGGCCTAGTATTATCGAAAGCTCTTACAAGGAGCCTTCCCCTGGATGGATCCAAGGATTAAGGTTTAAAAATTGTTTTTTGACAAAGGACTATATGATATATTAGCTTGTGGTTTTTTAACTGAAAATTAAAATTAGGCTTTTAATAAATATATTAAAAAAAACAAAAAACAGAATGACAGATCCAATCATAGTGGCCTATGCCAAAGGCCAACTTGCTGACTTCTGGGGAGATTCTCAAGCTTTATTAGACGTTATACCAGTTGACATGGTTGTGAACGCTGCAATAGCAGCCATGGCAAAGCATGGTTGTGGTATCTCAGAGCTTAAAGTTTACAATGTCACTTCTTCATCTCATTCGAATCCCATGCGAGTTGGTGAATTGATGGACCTCTCTCATCAACATCTTTGTGACTCTCCACTGGAAGAAACAGTGATAGACTTAGAGCGTATGAGATTCCACAGTTCCTTAGAGAGTTTCACTTCCTCTTTATCAAACACAATCACAAAACAGGAAAGAGTGATTGACAACGAAGGAAGAGAAATATTGAGCATGAGAGGAAAGAGGAAGCTAAACTATTTTGTGTCCTTGGCAAGAACATATGAGCCTTACACATTCTTTCAAGCTCGGTAAGTAACATACTTACCCTTTTTGTTCTTTTATTAAAGCAAAAGGCTAACAGATTAATTATACTGACCAATAAGTCAATATATATACCAGGCTTGACGACACCAATACAACAAGTCTGATACATGGGATGTCAATGAAAGAGAGAAAGATGTTTGGGTTCGATATCAAAAGCATTGACTGGGAGCATTACATTGTCAACGTTCATCTTCCAGGTCTCAAAAAGGAATTTCTTTCAGTGAAGACTTGAGTTGAAGAGAGTTTATTTGATGATATGAATGTAATTAATATATATATTTATGTTTATATATTTATGTTTTTCCAAATGCAATGTATTTATGTTTTTTATTTATTTTGTAAATAACAATTTTAATAAAAGATATTAGTACAGATTCAAAAAGATTTTAATAGATATCACAGACAATTTTTGCATATTAAAATAATTTCGAAAATATTTAAAATAAATAAATCTGTTATTATTATTGAAACAAGAAAATTTTTATTAGTATCAGTTATTCATAAATGATACCAAATTTTAAAATCATTTATAAAAACTGACACAATAATTTAAAATTATTTGTTATAACTGATTTAATATAACATGTTTGAAATAAATCGATGTAAATTATTTGCATCAACAAATAGTAAATTTTTTTTTTAAAATGATACAAATTATATTTACATCACTTAAATCTGATAGCAAAAATATAAAAAATAAATGATTTAAAACAACACCTTTTCTGTAGTGTACTTTCCTTCAATAATTTAAAAAATTTGTTGGTGGCTAAAAATGGCAACCAGAAATCTGCTCGCCACGACCAACGCCGTCAAGTTGAATGGTGTCAGCTTCTCCTCCTCTTTTACCGGCAAACCTAACCGCTACCTTGCTCGTTGTTGGCCACAGACTACTACTAGTCGTAGAGTCCAAACTTCGTGTTATTATCGTGAGACGTCATTGAAAGCTGTGACGTCGTTAGAGAGGCCTGAGGTAGAAACAGATCTTAACAGTGAAGGAATTGGAATCGTCCGTTTCTTAAAAGGAAAAAGCTATCTCGTTACTGGTGCAACAGGGTTTCTTGCCAAAGGTAAGTAAAAACCCTAAATTTGCGTTTTCTTCTTAGCCAAGTAAACTATTTTTTAGGTTAATGAATTCTTCATTGCAGTGTTGATTGAGAAAATGTTGAGGGAAAGTCCTGAGATTGGGAAAATCTTCCTTCTAATGAGATCCAAGGATCAAGAATCAGCAAACAAGAGACTCTACGATGAGGTCTGTTAGTTTTACATATTTCCATTCTCAACCATTACAAGTTTGGTTCCTTTAAACTTTTTGTATCCTTTTTGTTTTGTTTTGTTTCAAACAGATCATAAGCTCTGATCTGTTCAAGCTTCTGAAGCAAATGCACGGGAGCTCTTACGAAACCTTTATGAAGAGCAAGTTGGTTCCAGTAATTGGTGACATTGGAGAAGACAATCTAGGGATCGAACCTGAAATAGCAGACATGATTAGTAAGGAGATTGATGTCATTATCAGTTGTGGTGGTCGTACAACATTCGACGACAGGTGTTTTGTCTGTTTCTTCTCGCTATGTTTTTCATTGCTCGCAAACTAACAACTGTAGTAATTAATTGATGACTTTGCTTTTAATCCAAACAAACGGAAACAGATACGACTCCGCCCTAAGTGTCAATGCTCTTGGACCTAATAGGCTCTTAAGCTTCGGAAAAGAATGCAAGAAATTAAAATTTTTCCTCCATTTTTCAACTGGTATGAGTTTTTTTTAAAAAAAAATTGTTTTGGCCGAGATTAAGGTGTTTGCAGAAAACTTTCAGAAACTGATTTTTTTTTTCTTTTTTTTTTTTTTGGATACGTAGCTTACGTGACTGGCAAGAGTGAGGGGTTAGTACTAGAGACTCCTCTGTGTATTGGAGAAAACATAACTTCTGACTTGAACATCGAATCCGAGCTGAAACTAGCTTCAGAAGCTGTAAGAAAGTTCCATGGCAGAGCAGAAACCAATAAACTGAAAGAACTCGGTTTTGAAAGGTGAGAATAAACGAGAAAATATTTACCTTATGCAGCATGCACCTTCTAAGTTTTAATCTTAGGTAACAACAATTACTTTCTTATCTACGAAAATCTGAAACAATATGTCGTTATGTTATGAGAAACAGGGCTCAACACTATGGGTGGGATAATAGTTACACATTCACAAAAGCCATGGGTGAGACTATACTTAAAAGCAATCGAGGAGACTTGCCTGTGGTGATCATAAGGCCTAGTACTATCGAAAGCTCTTACAAGGAGCCTTTCCCTGGCTGGATCCAAGGAATAAGGTTAAAAAAATTGATTTTACAAACAAGGGACTACTAGATTAGTTTGTGGTTTTAAGTACTGAAATTTTTTATTTGATGCAAAACAGAATGCTTGATCCAATCATCGTTGGCTATGGCAAAGGCCAGATTTCTGGATTCTGGGCAGATTCTAAATCTTTATTGGACATCACACCTGTTGATATGGTTGTGAACGCGGCAATAACAGCCATGGCAAAGCATGGTTGTGGTGTACCAGAGCTCAAAGTTTACATTGTCGCTTCTACATCTCATGCAAACCCACTGCGATTTGGCGAGTTGATGGACCTCTCTTACCAACATCTGCGTGACTCTCCACTGGAAGATACAGAGATAGATTTAGCGCCTATGAAATACCACAGTTCCTTAGAGAGTTTCACCTCCTCTGTGTCCAACACGATAAAAATAAAAGAAGGAGATCAGTCACATATATCCACAATGAGCGATAAGGGAAAGAGGAGGCTAAACTATTTTGTGTCCATGGCAAGAACATATAAGCCTTACATGTTCTTTCAAGCGCGGTAATCAATATACACCATATATACTTGGCCTTGTTCTTATATTATAAAGCAATCATGAGACTACTAACCCATAATTCAAAATCTATATATATATATATATATACTAGGTTTGACGATACGAAT
The DNA here is from genome assembly GCF_000633955.1 of Camelina sativa. Classification (NCBI taxonomy): domain Eukaryota; kingdom Viridiplantae; phylum Streptophyta; class Magnoliopsida; order Brassicales; family Brassicaceae; genus Camelina; species Camelina sativa. Next base: position 17,449,966 of record NC_025690.1, on the reverse strand, counting down.
ACAACAAGTTTGATGCATGAGATGTCTATGGAAGAGAGAAAGATGTTTGAGTTCAATACCAAAGACATTGACTGGAAGCATTACATTGCCAACGTTCATCTTCCGGGTCTCAAAAAGCAATTCTTTCAGGGATGAGCGATGATCCAGTTAAAGAGAATTAATGATTTAAGATTTATGATATAAACGAATAAAATAAAATAAAAACTCCCCTTATTATTATTATTATTATTTATTTTTTTTGGCACAAAGTACTTGTGTTGTGCTCATGCATGCATGTATCAATTAATCATATAATTTTAATAAAATTTTATTCTCAACAACCAAATCGACCCCAGTAATGATTCTTTCTAAAAGATGTTCGAGTTCTGCAGCTAATATATATGGGCTTGGGCTTGAGCTTGGGCTCAAACAGTCAAAAGAAAGGGCTTTGGTTAGTTTAACTAATTTCTAAAACCAACTAAACCCTAAATTGAAAGGCTCTCCCTATCTCCGGCGATTGTCGCCGGCGTTCTGTAACTCACTGGTGAACAATTTTTGTTTTTTCTTTTCTCCGGAGTAGTAGAGAAGCAAAAGCTATATAGAGATGCCTTCGAAGAAGAAGCAGTCGAGGACGCCATCACGGCTATCCAATTCAGAACCGCCTGCGTCTCCCAAAACGCCGGCGTCTTCAACAACGAGTCGAGACACAGATTCTATCAACGAAGAAGAACTTAGGAGAAGTATTGAAGAAGCGTCAGCTTCGTTTCCTTGTCTTCTCGGAAAAGCTGCAATCATTGGAAGAGTAGCCGATGTTGCATCAGAGTCTATCAGAGGCTCTAAGATTTGGCTATCGGAAACTTCGATGGTCGCTGCTTCTCTCAGCCCTGGTTCCACTGTATCGGTAATAAAAATTGAATATTTTTTTTTTCTCCTTTTGAGCTGTGGATGCAAAATTTTGATTCTTTCTAAAGCTTTGAAAATGCTAATGATAAATAGGTATCACTGGCTTCTCCGGAGAGTAGATTTTCGAGAAGCTTCCCTCTCAGCTCGATAAAAGCTGAATATGGAGATGACAGTGATAGTAGTAGCATTGCAAATGAACCAGGGAACTATTTTGTGCTTGCCACTGTTTTCTCTTCTTCAAAGGTCAGAATTCGAAGTAATCTTTGCGGTCTGATATTTTATTTTTTGGTTGAATGAAAAATTTCAATCCTTTTGCAATTTTTCAATTGCAGGTTTTGAAGGATGCTGTTCGTATTTCATTGAATCTATGCTATGGGCTTGGTTGTCCTGTCTCAGGCAGGACTGTTTTTGTTTACCCTGTTAGCGGGCCTTCTTTAAGTGATCAGTTAAACGGGAATGGTGGATCACTCAGTAATGATGTTAATCATCTTTCGCTTCTTGCGTGCAAAGAGTTGTCTTTGGAGTTGACTCCCTTCAGGAATATGTTACTACAAGCTAATAATGGTTTTCAAAGTTCTCACGAGCAGAACGGAAATGGGAATTCAACTCCTAAGACACCATCAAACTTGCTTAAGTTTAGTTCTCCTCGCCCCAAATCTCCGGCTTCACCAATCAAAGAGGACCCTGTTTTCAGTACCAAGCAGCAGTTTTCATCTGAAAGCTCACTTGATTTACGAGAGGTGTTGAGCAATGAAAGTTCGAAAAGGCTTCTGCAGATTTGTGCAAGTTCGTGGCTTTACCCTTGTAGCCTGCTGTATGGGAATTTCGTCGCTGTACCAATTCTCTCAGAAATCTGTATATTCTGTGTCAAAGGAGCTGATAAAAGGCCATCTGATACGTCCAATAGAAATCATGCTTTTATGATAAATCAGGAAACTAAAGTCTACCTCCATCATACATTGGACTTAGCATCTGGAACATCTGCGCAAGGTCTGCAGTTTGATGAAGACAATGAAGGAGAAAATTCAGGATGTGAACTCGCAAAGTTAGGTGGTCTCTCTAAAGAATATACAATTTTGAGGGACATAATTGTTTCCTCATCCACAAAGAATTCCTTATCAAGGTAACTATTGCAGTAATTTAAGCAATTTGAGCATATTGTAAGAGACTCTGTATTAGCCAAATAAACATGCTTGTAAAGTGGAAAAAGTCTGTATGTAGTCCACCTAAGTTTTCCGTGTCGCGCTCATTGAACTCACTTGGAAGGTTGAGAATATTGTCTAGCCAATAAAATGAGTATTTATTCACTTTTTCCTGATGAAAGCTGTTACTATTCCGCTGATATGTATGCTTTACTACTTATATGAGCATCGTCATATAGCAAGGCTAAGTCCATCTGGTTGTTAATTTTGTTAATACTACTACCTTCTTAGATTTTTGTTTTACTAATTATTAATATGTTTATAATTGGCATGATCATCTTAGTCTTGGTTTGCGACCTACAAAGGGAGTGCTTATTCATGGACCTCCAGGCACAGGGAAAACATCTTTGGCTCGGTCCTTTGCCCGTGATTCTGGTGTCAACTTTTTCTCTGTGAATGGATCTGAGATTATAAGCCAGTATTTGGGTGAAAGTGAGAAAGCTCTAGATGAGGTTTTCAGATCTGCTAGCAATGCTTCACCTGCTGTGGTTAGAATTTTACACTATCCTCTTTATTATTTACCAGATTTTATTGTGATCTTTTGATATTCACTTGATACCCCAACAACAGATATCTCTGCATATTAATTTCGTAGCTGCTTGCAAATTTTGTTTCTTATAAAGGTGTTCATTGATGACTTGGATGCCATTGCTCCTGCCCGGAAAGAAGGAGGCGAAGAATTGTCTCAGAGGATGGTAGCTACGTTACTGAATTTAATGGATGGAATAAGTAGGAGTGATGGCGTTGTTGTAATTGCTGCAACCAATAGACCTGATAGCATTGAGCCCGCCCTTAGACGGCCGGGAAGACTAGACAGGGAAATTGAAATTGGTAAGACGAGGACCTTGTGAAAAGCAGACCATGTTTGATATAGTTCAGATTCTTACTCCCTAATACGTGTTTAACTATTTCCTAAATAATTTAGGTGTACCATCTTCTGCACAACGGTCCGATATACTTCACACAATTCTCCGTGGGATGCATCATTCACTTTCAGTCATCCAGGTTGAACAGCTTGCTATGGCAACACATGGTTTTGTTGGTGCAGATCTGTCTGCACTGTGTTGTGAGGCAGCCTTTGTTTGCTTAAGGCGGCATCTTGATCAGAGCTCCTCCTCTAACAATTCGCCTCTTGAAGAAGCACCTATTGCTGAATCCTCGACAATTATGTCAGACATATCATCTGATGATTCGGATTCTGCATCATCATGTGTCACAGTTTCAACCACTACTCCAGAGGATCAGCAATCATTGGGTTTAAATGGGACAGTCTCTCTAGTAGCAGATGGTATTCAAAACGGTGGCAACTCTTGTTCTGAACAGATACTTAGCAAAGAAGGGGAACCTACCTTAAGTGTAGGATTTGAAGATTTTGAAACTGCTAAGACCAAAATCAGACCTAGTGCCATGCGAGAGGTATGGCCATTCCTCCTAGAAAGTTAAGCTGACTTAATGAGGAGCTGCTCTCAACTCTTCGTATAATTGTTTCCCTCATTCTGACCCATTTTCTCTAGTTTTCTGATCTACTTAAGATGATGATCTCTTCACTTTATTCACGTCACGTTTCAAATTGCCTGAATGACACCAGGATTGGATTTATTTTTTTGTCACTTCCTCATATATTATCTGGTTAGGATAGGAACTGTAAAATTTTCGGTGGTCCAGTGTCATGGTAATTTTCTTTGAAGGTTCAGATGTCTGTTACCTATAGTGTTTTATTTAAAGATGTTCCAGTGTTAAACTAGACTTACTCTATCTCAGTCTAATTGCTGGTTGGTGTGAAACTCTCAGGTGATACTAGAGGTTCCTAAAGTTAACTGGGAAGATGTTGGTGGCCAAAACGAGGTGAAAAATCAACTAATGGAAGCAGTAGAATGGCCTCAAAAACATCAGGACGCGTTTAAGAGAATAGGTACAAAGCCACCAAGTGGGATACTGATGTTCGGTCCTCCTGGATGTAGCAAGACCCTTATGGCACGTGCAGTAGCTTCTGAAGCCGGGCTTAATTTCCTTGCAGTCAAAGGTCCAGAACTATTCAGCAAATGGGTTGGTGAATCAGAGAAGGCTGTGAGGTCCCTTTTTGCGAAGGCAAGAGCAAATGCCCCCTCTATTATCTTTTTTGATGAGATTGATAGTCTTGCCTCCATTAGGGGCAAAGAAAATGATGGAGTGTCAGTTTCAGACAGAGTTATGAGCCAACTTCTTGTGGAGCTCGATGGTTAGTAACCACCACCCTAACGATCGATATTTATATGTAGTGTCAAATTGCAGGGACCTGATTGCTTACATGTCGAAATCAGGTTTGCATCAAAGAGTTGGTGTTACCGTCATTGCTGCTACAAACCGGCCAGACAAGATCGATTCTGCCCTACTAAGACCTGGTCAATTACTTTCTTACTCTGATTCTTTTGATTTTCACAAAAAAAAAAATTTGAAAATTCGTTTGGTGATACTGACTTAAGATGTTATTATATTTCAGGACGCTTTGACCGCTTGTTATATGTTGGACCGCCTAATGAAGCTGATCGTGAAGCAATACTCAAAATCCATTTGCGTAAAATCCCATGCAGCTCTGATATTTGTTTAAAGGAACTCGCTTCCATTACCAAAGGCTACACAGGAGCTGACATATCATTGATATGCAGAGAAGCAGCTATTGCTGCACTCGAAGTAAGCTCTTTTTCCTTGATTTACCAGTCCTTATTTTCAGTGGAAAGCCTGAAATTTTTCGCAAGTGTCTCATATCGTTTTATATCAATCAGGAGAGTCTTGAAATGGAGGAAATAAGTATGCGACATTTAAAAGCTGCGATTAGCCAAATCGAACCAACAGAGATTCAGTCTTACAAAGCACTGTCTGAAAAATTCCAAAGACTTGTCCATACAGATCCACAAAGAGATGAGGAGGTTACACAATCAGGAAACAAAAGCCGACCTCTATGGTAAACATCTCTATCCAGTCTGTTCAGTTTATTTAGAAGTTGTCAAAAGTTACTCACTTTGATGCTATGATGCTATCATGTTTCCAGGACGCCATTAAAATCCGTTGCACTGTTTCTTCGCCGCCACATTGGTTTGTAAACAAATGTTGGAACCAGCAAACTTGGGCAATTCTCCATCATTAACATACGTATTTAGTTTATTAATATTATATATTGGTTTTGTTGGTCTCACAAAGACTTGTACAAATCAACAAAACGAATAGCATGATGTATATATTTGGATGACTGATTCTTATCTCCTGCAATGCAAACCTAAAGTAAGCCACCATTATGAAAGTAACTATTCGCTTTAAAACAGATAATGTCGATGAGTACCACCCACAAAAGTAGTTCATTGGTTTCCATAACAGACAGAATCTGATCATCGTAAAAAAAGAATAAAAAGGTATCTTTAATCTGAACTCTGACATTACAACTCCAAAATTCCCGTTACAACAGTTTCTAGATTCTAGAAAAATAATACTGGTAAAGATAAAAGATTGACAGAGAGACAAGCCCCTAGAGGTTCTGCCTATAGTCGAAGCTCATTGGTTGTTGACTGCAGAACTGTGCCTGGAGAAACAGCACAAGTTTTCATTCTGTGAACACAATTTCAAAGAGAATAATAGAAAGAGAGGAAAATCAAATGTGTTTATTTACCTGAAGAGAAGCATTCATGAACTGCTCATACGGATGAGCATACAACATAGCTGCATTAGGCCACTACATATACATAGCATCCCTTGAAGCCTGGTTTAAAAATGTGGTGCCATAGAGACTCGTAATAGAGCTTGGAGGTGGCCCGAAACCAAGGGAAGCAGGAGTACTTGGAATTTGGTTATATCCAGTGAATCCCATTTCGTAGTATGGTGTCGGCATTTGCTGAAAGTTGAAGGGTGGTAGATTGAAATTCTGATTCACCGGAAGGCTCCTAATGTACCTGCATTCACACACACAATTATCATCAACCATCATGTATGAAACTGACTGTTGCTTTTCGCTAGTATAGTTTCGCAGTTGCTTTACACACCTTTCGTGTCTGCGGTCATAATCAGGGTCAAACCGATCCTTCACGATGTCTCTAAATACTGCAACACGAGATGTTGGACCACTCTCCCTGAGGCTTAAGCTCCTCTCAGCTTCAACATAAGCATTCTTAGATTCTTGCTTGTCATCTCTGTTAATACTCGTATTCCTTCCATACACCTGAGTTTCAGATGAAGAGTCATCACAATTAAGACCTGGAAGACCACTAAATATCCGTTCTCTAGCCCTTTCATACTCTTCTTTCCTCTCCTCAACACTTCTAAGAGGACCACATCTCTTTTCTAGTTCACCAGCGCCAAATTCAGATCCTTTAGAAGGCCGAGTCTTGATTGAAACTTTCATGCGCTCAAATTTACCATTTTCTGATGGTTTAGCCACAGGGATTTCAGACAAGCAAACCGCAGGAAATCTGCTCTCTGCTGTTTTGGTCACAAGGATTCTGTTTTCGTTTCCATCTGCACCACTGTCGAGAACCGCTGTAGCTAGTCCATAGTGGTTAGCAACACGATGGGCTGCAAGACGAAGATACGAGGTAGGAAAATGCTGGAACTCAAACTGCTGCTGTTCAGGGTTCTGCAAGAACCTTTGAACATCAAGTTCCATCCGCAAAACTGACATAACAAGAAAAAAAAAAATAGAGGCTTAGGTACAGCAGAAAAACAAAATTGAGGAGTAAAGAGTAATTCATGAAATATAAAACTACACAAAAGCCAGGATACCACCAACCAAACCAGATAACCACACAAAAAAAGCCAAGCTACTATCAGCAAAACCAGATAAAGAAGATATAACTAATAACTCAAACAAGCATCAGATACAAGATCTTTCACAAGTATATTAATAAGTAACACTTCTGATCCAAAACCTACTTTATGAATCACTTTGCTCATGGTATGAAACAAACGCATACAAGAAAGTTTATAGCTTTGATAACATTAACAGTGATTTTACAATACAAGGCAAATGGGCACTTCCAAAACCGCAAATCTAAGAAGAGAGCTAATAGTTGCCTGAAAACCCAAAATCAATTCAGAGAAGTAGAGACATATCGAAATCCCCATCAAACGAGCAAACAATTTCCATAAAAACTACTTGAAATCCCTAATCACGATATAAGCTAGAATTCAGATAAAACCACCAATCAAAAATCCAAACTTTTTTGTCCAGGCGACAAGAATCAGCTCTAATTTTAGGATATTAAAGTTTACGACACGAATCAAACAACAAAGACCCCCAAAAAAAAGAAGGGAGCTAACTCGTGAGACGATGGCGAGGGTTCTGCAAAGCCTCAACCAAAAAAGGATCCGCATTAAACCCATTATCTCCCATAACCACACCATCGGTTCCCGCGGCGTTTTCCGGCGACGCTGCGTCCATTAGAAAAAGGGAATTGATGTATTACAACTAGAGAGAGTTTTGGATATTGTTTCCTCTAATCACCTCGCCGCGTCTCTTTCTTGTTTCCTATTCTCTCCGCAGCAAAAGAGAAGAAAAAAATCAAGAGGAAGAGGTGAATCCAAATCGGAGCATATTGAGGGCGGCGAGAGAGAAGATGAATATGCAAAGCCAAATCTTATCTTTCTCTCTCTCTCTCGGGAAGGCAAAAGCAAACACAGAGAGGGAAAAAGGATACTTTATATTTTCTCTTATTTTTTATTATTTTTTTCCTTTTAAGTTTTTATTTTTGCAAAAAATATCTTATACTCAGTCACATACATTTTTTTGTTTGATGTAACATAAATTTTCTCTTACAATCATAATTATTTATTTATAAGATTGGTTGTTAGTTTAATTTCCTAATTATATATCTGTAGGTTTCATAATACAAAACAAAACAGAAATTGTGATGAAGACAAGACAAGAGAAGAGAAGAGCCACGAGATCGATAGTTATTGACTTACTAAAATATTAAATAATATCAAATTCAAAATTAGAATCATATAATCTATCCAAAACTAACGTTTGAAAATTAATTTATCTAGTGATTATAAAATTATTCACAAAATTTGTAAATTAACTCATGTATTGTTAAGGATATATAATTTTGAATAGTTTCGAGTATTTGTTAGGGTGTTCGGATATACCTAATCGGATTCAGGTATCTGATTTATTTACTAAAAATATCCGATATGATATTTTTAAGTTTGGGTTTGGGTTTGGACTCTACTAGTATCCTTAGCCGGGCACCACTATAATTCAGGTTGGACTCTCCACTAAGTATATCAATATCCCTCTCGACCTAATCGTGTGGAGTTACTAAAAAAAACTCCCGGCAAAATCTCTAGTGGCTCTAGTGTGTCTCCAAGCTGTGACTCAGCCTTCTTGATTTATTGTTTGATTGTTTGGTTTTAAGGTAGTTTATATATAACCCTACCACAAGGCAGTCCTTAATTACTAGAGATCATGCATATTGGCACATGCTTCTTTGGATACGACCTCGAGGATCAATTAAAAGTATTGTTCGTACCATTAATTAGACTATATGAAGCATGCTTGTCAAGACGAAGTAGTGGAGGAACCTATAAGATCTCACTTTCCATTTCGGGGTGCAGTTTGTCTATTACCGAGCAATGACGAGACATGGCTCTAGCCTCTATTCTACATTCTAGACTCTAGTTCTACATTTAAATTGATGAGTTTTGATTTTAGGTCTGAGAAATTTTATCATGTGGAAGCCCATTGAAAAATGACGTTTCAACTCTAATAAACTACGTACCAAGGGAAGTTAATTAGGATTCGTGTATTACAACAAGAAGGACAAGAAAATTTGGAAGGATGCTGAGAAAGAGGAGACACAAGGATGGTCCAGGATTTTCTTTTACGAGATGGAGGTTTTTTTTTGCCAGTTTTGGGTGCTACTAGTTGTGGTGAGGTATCCCTTATGATGTCGATGTCGCCAAGAGTAATATATAACATGCAGAATGTACCATCCATTATTCCAAATCGCCAAGAGTAAAATAGTATTTGATCGACAAGATATTTTACCGTCAGAAATATCTTATACACATCGATAATAATGATGGGATGCTAGAAAGAGAGGAGACATGCGTGACGTCAAAGAGACTCCAAAACAACACAAGAGTTGGAAAGTTTGAATATAAAAAAAGTAGATTAGATTTGTTTTTTCAAGATCCAAATCTAAACATAGAATTCTATTTTTATTTTATTTTTGGGATAGAAAGAGTCAGAGAGACATGTACATAATAGTAATTAAATTTAAATCCAAAAGAGCATATAAACCCCTGCCATTACTCCAAGTTAATGCAATATAATGCAGTCCAAAGCTCCCCCCACGCTCCTTATAAGGCGCGTTTATTATATATAGTCTCCCATTCAATGGCTCAATCAGATCTACAGTGAAACCCACACGCGTCTTTGGCTGGCTCTTTTTATAAACCTTAACAATTCCTTCTTCTTCTTCTTCTTCCTCCTCATTTTAGTAACTCTTAAACCTTAAAAAGCTTTCCAACAATGGCGGAACCAGTTTTGGAGGACACTTACCTTAGTTTCTCTTCCGAATTCGATTCCATCGCCATCGCGATCTCTCCTCCTCCCTGTGATAATTTCTGCAATTCTAGCTCCGATCAAGCTCCTCTACTTAAGAACTCAATCTCCGATCTTAGGTTTTTCATCGACGACGACGGAGACGGAGACTACGAGTTGAATTTTGATGACAGTGTCGACGACCTTTACTTTCCTTCTGAGAACGAATCCTTCTTCGTCGACGGAGAAATGTCCGGTGATTTTACTCCGGCGTCGGAAACTTCAGGCGATTCTGTTAACGAATACGCGGAGAAGGACACGAACGGCGTGTTGATATCTACTTCAAGCTGCTACGATCGAGAATCGCCTAAGGATTCTGATTGCTCTGTTACTATACAAAGCTTGAGTCGGACAAATCACTTCGATCAGAAACTTAAGGTTGAGGAGGACAAATCAATTACGACGAAGGGGCAAAAAGAGATTGATCAAGAAGAATTGAGGAACTATAAGTACAGGATATTGGATCAAGATGGTTGTGCAGAAGGTGATGAGAAGAAGAGGAACGTGAGACTCATTAGAAACCGTGAGAGTGCTCACCTTTCAAGACAGAGGAAGAGACATTACGTTGAGGAGTTAGAAGATAAAGTTAAGAATATGCATTCCACTATTACGGATTTGAACAGTAAGATGTCTTACTTCATGGCTGAGAATGTCACTTTGAGGCACCAAGTAGGATCCGGAATGTCACTTCTTCCACGGCCTGGAATGTATTATCCAGTGCTTTCTCCGTGGATGCAATGTCCTGCTTACATGGTTCAATCACAAGGTTCTCAAGTGGCCACTTTGTTTCCTATTCCTCGGTTGAAACCAAAACAATCTGTGGCTAAGGCGAAGAAGTTCAAGAAGGTTGCTAGTTTGAGTGTTCTTGGTCTTCTGTTTTGTCTGTCTTTGTTTGGTTCATTGGCTCCCTTTGGAGAGTATAAGTCTAACTACGTTACTGACTGGGTTTATGATCAGTCTAGAGGAAGAGTTTTAGATCTTAATCTTCACTTGGATGTGTCTGTTACTAGTAATAGAGTACATTGTGGCAGAGATTCTGATAAAGAAAAGGGAAGAAACGTTTATGCAACATAGAACTCTGGACCTCGTGGAAATAGTAGTGAACCTCTAGTTGCATCTCTATTTGTTCCAAGGAATGAAAAGCTTGTGAAGATCGATGGGAATTCGATCATTCATTCTATTTTGGCGAGCGAGAAAGCTGTGGCTTCTGAAACGAAGAACGAAGGAGGGAAAAGCGATGAAGCAACTACTAATAAAGGTATTTTTCATGCATTGCCTTTACCTGACTCGACAAGGACAGGGGATATGTCTAAGCATGTCTATAGCGAAAAGCGGAAAGCTCTGTCATCTTCTGGCTCTGTTGATGCTTCGAAAGACCAACTCAAATCAACAACAGCCAATGCTAAAATGCAGCAATGGTTTCGTGAAGGTGTTGCAGGTATTCACAAGTTCCCAATTCCAATCTTGCTGATTCTCCGCTTGAGACATAAACAGCAGTCTTTTTTTTTGCGTATAATAACACCTATTTTTCTTGAATGTATCCACTGATAGGTCCAATGTTCAGTTCCGGGATGTGCACCGACGTGTTTCAGTTTGATGTCTCCACAACCTCAGGCGCCATCATTCCTGCTTCTCCACCTATTCAACAGTCTGAGAACACCATTGATACACACAATGGGAAAAAGAACAGAAGAATCCTCCGTGGTGGTCTTCCAGTATCTGATGTTAATCTAACCAAAGATTATAACAGCTCAAACAACGAGAACTTCCGGGACACCAAGCCTTCCCCATCAATGGTTGTATCTGTGCTTGTTGATCCCAGAGAAGGCGGTAATGAGATGATGGGAGGAACAAATCCACTGTCCCAAGTTTTTATAGTCTTGCTTGTGGATGGTGTGAAGTATGTAACATACTCATGCGTCCTGCCACAACCTGAAGTCCCTCATCTCGTGACCACTTGACTTCATCTGTATGCAGAAACCATAAAAGAAGGGAGTTTCCACACTATGAATCTAAGTAACATCTTGTACCGTTGTTAGTTTTTTGTGAATTAGATATAGAAATCCTAACCCTGTAATCTTTTGATCTTTTATAACCCCAGAAAGTTACACATCAGGCCTATTCATTGTCTAATGTTTGGCAATTAAAGTAGAGACATGCTGAGCAAAATATGACTCATTTGATCACGAAGCAAAACAAATAGTAAAAAAACTATGTAATACCGAGTCATAGCTTGAACTTACAGTAGAAAAGAATCCGAGTTAATTGTACTACACACAGACACTCAATTCACACATACCGTTTGCTCTTTGGTTTATTGAGTCCAGAGTCTCAACAATAACTCAGGATTTACAGTTGAAAAGAATCAAGAATGGCTTGAAGAGTCTTCTGTGAGCTCTGCCATTGCTTTTCAGTAGCACTCACAACAAACAAAACCACCGTGTTACCCTTTGCTGTCGCTTTTGCAAGATTGTGACTTCCTGTGAGCGCAAATGGCGTCTCCAACACATACTTATAGTACTGTCACAAACAAGAAGACATAAAGCAAAAAAATAATCAGAAACTTATTTCAATGATTGATCAGTCATAGAAGCAGTCATCATTACCGTTTGATCTCCGATCTTTTCGATAGAGGTGTTCAAAAGTTCATCAGAGTCATAAGAGTTTCCGGTGACAAAAGGACCAAGAGAAGCAATCACTTTCTCTGGCTCACCGAGATCTTCAATGGTTGCATTTGGTTTGTTGGTTAAACGGATCAAAGGAGATGCCACAACTTGAACTTTGCCTTGCTTCTCGTTCTCAAACTTCACTTCGATCCATGGCTCTGCGCATTTCGGTTGGCAGTAATTACCTGACAAAATGTTGGCTATACGCAACTGTTTCCAATTCGGCGGCAGAACAAACTGATAGGGCTGAACATTTCCTGCAACCAGACTAGATTTCAAAGATCATTAATTTAAAAGCTAATAGAAAAACCAATCCACCATACTCAAAAGCACAAGGAAGTGGAAACAAAAACAGAGCCAAACGGTAATGTTGTGAATAAGCCAAATTGAATATAAGTAACTCTAACCAACAGCATTAACTAAATTAGATTGATAATCAAAAGTTCATTAAGTAAACAGAACAATGCAGAACACGAAGAATGGGATTAGGCATCACCTGCGCGGAGAGCAGGAGTATCAGAAGGTTTGGCTTTGAAGAGGACGAAGTTAGGATCAGACGGAGACGGAGGTAAGAACGATCCGACATCCACCTCACGCGCCTCCGATATTGGAGCTTCCTTCAACTGCAGAATCGCCGGAATAGCCACAGCCGATTTCAGCAGCAGCTCTCTCCTTCTTGGTTGTTGTTGTTGCGACGATGCAACGATTACGCCGGTCCTTGCTTTACTCAAAGCTGGACATTTGGTAGAGGAAGAGAAGATTTTAGATGTCGGAACTAAAGTCGCGGTCGCCATTCTTGTCGGACGGGAATACAAAAGCTAAAGTTTGGTTTTTTAATTGTTTTGAGAGGTTGAGAAAGCTTTTGATGAATGTTTTTGGTGTTATTTTGGATAAGGCAAATTTGTAAGACAAAAGAGGTCTTCGGTCCACACAACTCTCCTATGGCATCCATGCCTTTGTGTTTGCAACTTTTGTCAAATTAGACATCTAAAGCTATAAGCTTTTTAATACAAGATTCTGAGCTATAAAGAAGATTATTTCTCGATTAGGCCAAAACTGAAATTGATTAATAAAATTGGATCACAGAAAGAGAAGAAGAAATACAAAAAACAAGATCAGAGGTTAAACAGAAGAATCAAATTTAGGGAACAGTAAAAGCTAAATGATGATGACGTGTGAGTCGGGAGGTCAGGACCTACTAGACGGTTTATTGAAGAGAATCAGTTGAATTCCTTGAGTCTCTTCTTGAGCATGTCCATGGATTTCTTTTTAGCTGTCAGCTTTGTGTTTCTATTTGCCAAGCTTCCAAATATCCCGTCTGGAGAATCCTTAAACTTATCGCAGATTGTAGCCACTTTCTTGTAATCCAAAGTGTTGTAGTTCCTCTCTCTAATCACTGGGTTCATGAAGTTCTCCGGTTGGCTACTCGACAACAGGTTTATCAGCTGCCTAGCTTCAACCAGATAGCTTCTAAAGCTTCCTTCTTTGTAAATCTCGTTTAGCCCACTTGAGTGATATCTCTCATCAGCAAAGTTTTCTATCACTCTCAGGTCATGGTTAATGGCCGAGACTGCATTAGCATTGAATCTCTTGATGCTATCACTGAGGAATGTAGAGACGATGGAGTTTGAGATATGCTCGACAGCCCCAACTCCAACTTTGTATAAAGCATCCATTGGGAGGATCTGTTGTGCCGTTGACATCACAGTCTCGAGGTATATAACAACCTCGTTTATGTACTCGTGAGGCCCTTGTGGCATTTCCTCTGTAATCCAGTTTACGTTTTCTGTGAGCTTCATGAACTCGTCCAACTTGGTGTTAACCACATTCAACAAAGCAAGATAGGCTTCATCTCTTGATGTTTTGAGGACAACCTTTGCAGCTAAACTAGCTTGAGGCCTCTCAACTGATCTGCTTGGGATTCCACAAAGTTGAGCTGCATGCCGGAGAAAATAGTCACTGGCCTTTTCGAGGAAAGATATGTTCGCTGCGATCTGCATAGCTTGAGATACACCGATTGAATTGTTGTTAATCGTCTCGAGGATAACTTCGTTCAATACGTCAATCAAGATTTTGTCGAGGTACTTCCTCAGAACACTGAAGAAACTAGTGTTCACTCCATAGGAAAGGTAATCCACAGATCCTTTTATGTATGACCTGATGATGCGGCAAACATCAGGCACCATAGAAGAGAAGGGTGCAATGTAAGTGAAAGCCGGCATAATGTCTGAGGTCTGAAGATTAAACGACAATACATTGTTTTCATAGTCAGCTTCCTTCTTGATCACCATCTGTTGATAAGTGTCCTCTGTGATAGCAGTCACGATTTGCCTTCGACACTCTTCAAGAAGNAACAGTCTCGAGGTATATAACAACCTCGTTTATGTACTCATGCGGCCCTTGTGGCATTTCCTCTGTAATCCAGTTTACGTTTTCTGTGAGCTTCATGAACTCGTCCAACTTGGTGTTAACCACATTCAACAAAGCAAGATAGGCTTCATCTCTTGATGTTTTGAGGACAACCTTTGCAGCTAAACTAGCTTGAGGCCTCTCAACTGATCTGCTTGGGATTCCACAAAGTTGAGCTGCATGCCGGAGAAAATAGTCACTGGCCTTTTCGAGGAAAGATATGTTCGCTGCGATCTGCATAGCTTGAGATACACCGATTGAATTGTTGTTAATCGTCTCGAGGATAACTTCGTTCAATACGTCAATCAAGATTTTGTCGAGGTACTTCCTCAGAACACTGAAGAAACTAGTGTTCACTCCATAGGAAAGGTAATCCACAGATCCTTTTATGTATGACCTGATGATGCGGCAAACATCAGGCACCATAGAAGAGAAGGGTGCAATGTAAGTGAAAGCCGGCATAATGTCTGAGGTCTGAAGATTAAACGACAATACATTGTTTTCATAGTCAGCTTCCTTCTTGATCACCATCTGCTGATAACTGTCCTCTGTGATAGCAGTCACGATTTGCCTCCGACACTCTTCAAGAAGAAGCTCGTGATATTTATCTCGGCTCTTGTCAAGGGCATCAAGAACTGGACCAACTTCATAACCGTACTGTCTAAGGGTTGTGCCAAGGAGAGTTACATAATCTTTCACCAAAAGCAGGTGAGTAGGCGAATCCATTCTGGCAAATTGGTTCTCCAGTATCGCTACAATTTTGGAAATGGCTGTTTCCCACATTGTCTCAACTTGATCAGCCAACAAGAAATCTCCAGCTGTCCTAATCACCCGATCCTCCACAATGAAATACCCTGCAATCTGAGCTAGAAATGTTTGGTATGATTCCACAAATGGCTGTGCATAAGAGATTTGCAGATCTGATTTGAGCTGTAGTAGCCTATTCTCATAGTAATAGTCACGGAATCGTTCTGGGACTCCAAGAATAGTGTGGATGTGATAAGCTCGATACAGAGGTGTCAGATCAAACTTCAAAACAGAATCTTGTTCCGAGTCTTCAACATCTAGAGTGTATGCCGATTCTCCCAAACCCCCAGTGTTTTGTTCCTCTGCTCTCCTCTGACGTTCCAACATTTCTCCTTCCCTCTGGCGAGCTGAAGCAGTGAGACCAATAGCAGTCTGTCCAATATTTTTGGAGGAAGTCCTAATGTGAACAAGCCATTCATTAAATTGGCTGCAAACTTTTTTCTCAATGTGTGATTTGATCACTGGGATTCTTCTCTCTATTACCAACTTGAGAACTTTGAGTGGGATAAGCTTCAGGTAGCTCTTCTCAATCAAATCCATGGTTTTCAAGGCATGATAAAACTGGCCTTCAGATATGAAACTGTTACATTTAACACACAGCTCCAGAGCTTGAACGCAGATCTTCGACATTTTAATAGCTTCAGTTACATTCTTCTTGATTGCATAAGACTCGAGAAGCTCCTCAAGCTTAACCAGTAAGGCACTACCAACCTCTTGCAAACGGAAATTGTCACTTGCAAGGTCACTCTTAAGCTCTTCAGCGTCAACCAACACACCACGGAGCTCATCAACAGCAACGATGAATTCTTCATAATGGGTCTTGCAAAGATCCTCAATTTCAGCTTCCTTCTTCTTCGCCACGTTTTTGAGCTGATGAACGAGAGGCTCAGGCCGTCCCATTTCGAATGCATGCCTGACAAGAGGACCGACATCATCACCGTTTCCAATCAATGTAGCAAGAACTAAATCCTCCCCTGTATCTCCATTCTCTGTAACAATCCTTCTTTTTGGTTTGGCCTCCATCATTCTGACAGACAAGCATTTATCAACGAGAATAATAAGAGGACAACTCAATCAAAACAGTCAAATCAAGGAGAGGAAGTGATGAACCAAAACTGGAAAAAAAAAATTTCATCTTTGAAGATACCAATAGCCATAAGAGGAAGGAGTAAAAAATACATAAAATCAGAAACCTGAGCACAACACAAACATGTGAAAAATATCCAAAAATGGGAACTTTAGACGAACAATTACCACAGACTGGTAACCCTAACATATATATATATATATATATAACAAAATCAACAATGTCACGAAATAGGATCCGCAAATCAACGAAATCTAAAAACCCTATCTCGAAAATGAGAATTTTTTCTACATTTTCGCCAGATCAAAAGTTCAGTACAAGGAATTAATAAAGGTAATGATATGATGATCATCAAGCGTGATCCTTAACGCATATAAATGGTCACCATCTTAAAAAAAAAAAAAAAAAAAAAAGAAGCTGAAGATC
>NC_025690.1:17416193-17432602 GCF_000633955.1 Camelina sativa | reverse complement strand
AAAAAAAAAAAAAAAAAACAAGAAGCTGAAGATCTAACCAATTGGAGAGAGAATGAAGAGGCTGCGAGAGCTTCAATTGAGAGTGAGAGGAAACTCAACAAACTGTATAATTTTGGTAAATAATGTGATTTGTGCGACAGAGACAGTGAAGGGGAGAAGAAGAAGAAGAAGACGTATCCAAAGTCCGGTCCGATGAAGGAGAAAGAATGATAGATAGATGCTCTCTTGAGTTGGCTTTGGTTCATCAGTGTTTTGTTTTTAGTTACTATCCAAAAGCCAGGAATTGTAATTTACGGTTTAAATCGGTATATGACCGGTCCGGTCCGGTGGGATCGCTGATTTGAGAAAAGTCAAGTGTAATCAATCAATCACTCACTGATCAGTGATTTTGTCTTGACAAAATCTGAATTTTCGGTTCATAAAGATTTGCTACCAGTCCTAAAAATAGAACGGTTTAGTTTCTAAGTCTTTGTGGTGTGGTAATTAAAAAAAGGGTAACATTAATAGATACCACGATTCTAAAACTAAATTAAGTAAATACCATCGGTTTGGCTTTATATCATGACTGGATAAATGAGAGTAAGTATAAAGTCATAAACACCCTGGTATGTGTGAGATAGTTTAATTGTGTATTTAAAACTACATGTGTATTAAAAAAATAACATTTTTAAAAGAAAAACATGTAATGAGAGAGAGATTCAACGCTGGGAGGGAGAGAGGGGAGAGAGAGGAAAAGAGAGAGATAGTCAGCTAAAAAAGGGCTAAAGTAGTCACATAAAGGTGCAAAGTTGTGCGATCTGAGCCGCTAACGTACCATTGTGGTATTTACTTAATTTTGTTCCAAAATTGTGCTATTCAGTACATACTCTCTTAAAAAAACTAATAAAAAATCTGCACTTGTTGATTTTTTGCTAGTAAATAGTTTCTGGTTGAGTTTTATTTATTATTTAGATTGGGTCAAAATAATATGCTTTCAACAATTATTAAATTTCTTTTAGTAAGAAAGAATGTTCTTAGATGAAATCATAATCATAATTCTTAATAGATAATGACATTGTATTTCATTTCATCTTATTCTAATCACAATAGTCTTTCCCATAGAGCTTAACACACTTATGACGGTTAAGCAAAATATAATTGCTTGGCTATGATACTGATTGCCAAAAGTCTTGAATCCGTTATGCCAATATCTGAGAGAATAGAGCCTAAGAGAGATCAATTATGTCATCCGATGCTTTTTGAAGGTCTAAGGTGGTAAGCTTGTGTCAATGAGACCGAACTTTTAACGAGTTCGAATGCAACCATAGTGGTCACACACTTCTCCTACGTCACGCCCGATATTGTATTTCGATAATCCACTTAAAGACCGTGTTTGTTTACAGTAAAACATGGACAGTATAATAAGATACGAGTAGACCAAACCCAAATATTGCTTCTGAAACAAGTAACTCAAGACCTCTCTTGTACACTCGCAAACAAACCTCCTCTGATCCTAAGTGTCACCGACAACAGAATCTCAGGACGCTCCTTCTTCCCCGGAATCTCAACCACAAACCTCTCTAAAACCGCAGCAACTATCGATTTCATCTGAATATAAGCCATCTCTTTCCCTAAACACGTCCTTGGTCCCGCGTGGAACGCAGGAAACTTGTAAGGACTCTCACTTCTAAAACCACCCGTTGTTTCATCAATCCACCTCTCGGGATCAAACCGATCACAATCTTTCCCCCAAATACTCTCCATCCTCCCCATCACAAACGCGTTATAGGATATCCCCCAATCTTTCCCTACGATTGTTCCATCAGGCAACACATTGTCCTCAGCACAACTCTTTGTATCCACCGGCACTGGCGGATACAATCTTAGAGACTCGGTTAACGCCGCGTGCAGATAAGTCATCAGTTTAAGATCTTCAAACCCGTAAACCTCCCCGGTTCGCTTCCCTGTTCGCTCACGAATCGAGTTTAGCTCTTGTAGAATCTTATGTTCCACCTCTGGATGCGTAGAGAGTAACCAAAAGAACCAGCTCAAAGCAGAGGAAGTGGTGTCACGTCCCGCGAGCATGAAGCTTATGACAATGTCACGAAGCATCTCCGGTGAATTCATCTCCTCGTCGCTGATGAATCTAGAGAGCAAATCCTCCTTCTCGTCGTCACTTGTACTACTTCTCCCTTGATCAATCCTCTGACGCACGATCTCGTCTGCGAATTTATGAACGGTCGCGATTGATTCTCTCAAAACTCTCTCTGATCCGATGTTGAGCTTCTTCTTGATCTTCCATGAATACGAAACCACAGACTGAAACCGTTTCGAGATGATCTCCGTCGCCGTTTCAAAGGCACGCATGAAACTGACACCGTCGGCTCCGTCGTCTCCGAGACAAGCTGTATCAACGTTGAACGCTAATTTACAGATGTTATCAAACGCGAATCTCTCTAATATGTCTTGAAGATCTATCAATTTCCCGGTGGTCGCAGCTTCTTTTAACACCGGAACAAGCCTAGTGTTGATTTCTACGGTGACGTTGTTCATAACGAAGTCACGGAGAGATTTAGTACTAAATTCAGAGCTCGCCGTCTTCCTCTGTTTCAACCACATCTCACCGTCTGAGTTAAAAATCCCGCGGCCGAGAAAATCCTCAAGGATCGAGATGAACCGCTCGCCTTTAGGGAAACTATCGAATCTGGTCTTGAGCATGTACTCGACGTTAGCTGGATTCGCCGTCATGACGAATTGAAGCTTCCCTGGCCGCCGGAACGTCGCCGTCTGGGTTGGGCATCGGGACAGAGTCTCCACCGTCCAGTCGAGGAAACGGTGACGGTTTTTCACTAGACCAGGTAAGCTTCCGACGAGAGGATACGACTTGAAACCGAATTCTGAAGAAGAATTCTTGGGGAAGATGAAGAAGAAGATGAAGATAGGGAAACAGAGGAAGAAGATGAAGAGCTCCATATCTTTAATTTTGTCTTCTTCTTTGAGTTGCCTTTTTCACCTTTTTAATCTTCGGCGGTGGTTGTTCCGGTACGCTTTAAACCAGAAGTGAACCGAACCAATTAAATTGAACGCACAATTGTGGGTTTCTTTAGGGCCCAAAATCGCCGGTTTATTGGGTTACAAGTCCATATAACTTACACCCAAGCAAAAGCAAATAAGCCCATACAAATTTTGTGTTCTTTTATCACATCAAAACCGGTGTCGTTTTAGAATTAGACCTTAAAGGTCATACAAGTGTGCGTACGTTTTAGTGTTACCTTAACTTAATTCATGATGTGTTAGTAGTCACTACTCACTATTTTTTTTTTGCTAAATTGCAAATATCATATAAATATGAATAGTTTGGTGATACAAATTATACAGTCTGTGTAGTTGGTTTCTCGGCAAAAAGATAAAACAAGAAAGCAACATGACAAATTAGAGGAAATTCTAACTTCGTTAAATCCATAAGCTCATTAGCTTCTTGAAGCGCTTGTTGAGAATTCTGGCAGTGATGGTGTTCTTGATCTCTCGGTCAATATGCTTGAAAAACACTGATGGCAACACATGAAACTGATTGTGGTGCAGGTTATTACGTTGTTTCCAGATTGCGTACAAGACTGATTGTGCAATCAGTTTATGCAGGATAGGGGGCGACCTGATGTTCTTAACCTTCAACCAAGAGAGTAAATCAGACCAGGTATGAAAAGATATGGGTGGCTGTTCCAATCTCCTGCTCACTACATTCCAAAGGAACAAAGCGTAATCACACGACAACAACAAATAATCTCTTGTTTCAGGATGAGCGGAACAAAGAGTGCAAGAAGTATTGATTTGCAGACCCCAGCGCTCAAGTCTGATTTTTGTAGGCAGACGATCAAAGTTTGCAGTCCACATAAAGAAAGCATGTTTAGGTGTGGCTCCTTTGAACCAAACAGAAGTATACCAATCGACTGTAGCTGCTCTTGGTCTTAGCACATACCAAGTTTTTGCAGAAGAGAAGCCATTGCCGCCTTTGTTATCCATTCATAACTGTCTGATCATTTCTCATCACTTGGCTTGTCTATACTGGTCAGATGCACATGAAGGCTCAGTGTCTGTTCAGATCTCGGATCAGCCAACTTCCAACCTTCAGAACTACATGCATCAGAAACCTTTGCATTTAACTCAATTCTAAGGTCTCTAGGGCCGTGACTGCCAATGGGTTTTATCAAAGGGCCAATAGGTGTCCAATTATCGAACCAGAAGCTGACAAGCCTACCATTACCAATGTTACATTTGAGAAATCTCTCAGCCAGACCTCGCAGCCTTAGCAGACACTTCCAGTTCCATGAATCAGTGTGTTTTTCAGGCAAATTCCATAAACTTGTTGTATTGCTGCAGTTGTGATGCTTATGCCAGGCAACACAGAGAGAGCCACTGTTAGAAAACAAGAGCCAGATCATTCTTAAGCACAGAGTTCTGTTCCAATCCGCAAACCTCCTTAAGCCCATGCCTCTTTCTTTTTTTTGGCAAGCAGACTTGAGACCAAGCCACTTTCACCATTCCTCTCTTATCGATGCTACCAGACCAGAGAAAACTTGAACATAAAGATTCAATTTTCTTAATACAACCAAGAGGGAGAATGAAGGTGGATATCCAGAAGTTAACAATTCCAGAAATTACAGATGCAATCAGTTGAAGTCTGCCTGGAAAAGATAGAGATCTGGTAGCCTAGAAATTGAATCGAGTTGAAATCTTCTCAATTAGAGGGGCGTATTCTGCAACTTTTATTTTTCTACTCTTCAGGGGCAGACCCAAATATCTAATAGGCAGAGACCCATCTGTGAATCCATAGCTTGACAAAGCATTGGATTCTAGTTGGCTCAAGCCTGCGTGAAAGAGTTGTGTATTCTCCCTATTCATGTGCAACTCTGACCAGCCTGCAAATTCCTCTAGAGTTTCATAAATACCATGTAAAGAATAACTATTCCCATAAAAAATCTCATCACGTCATCTGCAAACATCAGATGGGAGATCTCCAAATCAGAAGTTCCTGGATGGTAGGATATATAACCCGATTCATACCTTGAGTGTAACAGACCCAAAAAAACCTCCATGGCCAATACAAACAAATAAGGCGACAGAGCATCTCCCTGTCTCAGACCCTTAGTGCTCTTAAAAAATCCATCTGTTTGCCCATTTATTGAGATTGAAAAACTAGCCGTAGAGATACATTCCTGGATCCATCCAATGAAAACCTCTGGTAAATTAACAGTTATGAGAGTTGATATGATAAAATCCCACCTAACTAAGTTGAAAGCCTTCCTCAGGTCAACTTTTAGCATTGTACTGAGTGGGATGTTCTTCCTACTATAACCCTGGACAATCTCTGTTGCGAGTAGCACATTCTCTAATAAAAGACGACCTGGCAAGAAAGCTGATTGAGAATGACTGATAATGTCACTACTCACTATAATTTTGCCGTTAACAAAGATGTGAAGGCTATTTTATATATGAATCAAATAAACCAAAACAAATCTAGCTACTCTGGTTCTATTGAGTCTGAATCTTATAATTAACTTGCATGTCATTCATCTTTTATAACTCTACAGTCTCTACTGTACCAAAAGATGTATATACTCAGTTCAATTATTTGAAATATAAACAGGACAAGATTGCCCAAATTATTGGACATTTTTTTGTCAAAAAATTATTGTGCACTTACAAAAGAGTCATAGATGTTTATGCTATTCTCAGATATATATGTTTTTTATTTTCAAAAGGATTCTTTGACCAAAAACTTTAGCTTTATATAATTTCCTTGTGAGCTCTTTTTCTTTTTGATCGATCAGCTGCAGTAGTAAAGAGATTGATGTTACGTACGTACAATCACGAAATGGACTAATATTGGTTTCCATAATACATTTCTTTACGAGGAATTAGAGATTTTTTTTGGCTTTTGATTATGATCAAGTGTTTTCTTGACACACGCATGAATCTTTCTATTCAATCATCTCATAACCTTTACGTTACATGTCAATATCTTAACAGATCCATTAGATATTTTCATTAGATTCATTCGTAGATAATTCCAACATCAGAACAAAGGTGGACGACGATCCATATCTCATAACTTATCATCTTTAAAGAGAATTACTATCTTTGATCTACCGAGTTTGAGACTTGTTTCTTATGTTTGTTTTAAAACCCGGTGGTACAAAAACAATTTGACCACTAGACATATATGTTTTCTGAATATCCGATTATCAAAAGGAGATATATAAATGTATGGGAGATGAGATAGTATACTAGAACTTGTCATGGATACAAACAAATATCAAAGATCCGACATATCTACGACGATTCCTTTTCTTTCAAAAGATTAATACTATTATATTATGAAAAGATCATGGAGAAAAAGCGCGTGAATATACATACACCTTTTTCTATAATATGGGAATGTGTTTGCTACTGAAACGTTACATAATTTTAAAAAATTAAAGCTAGAAGTTGTTATAGGTCTTATTACCAATTTAAAAAAAAAAAAAAAAAAGAGAGAATGATTTCACGGGAAAGAGCAAAGACGACGAGAAAAGAAGGGTGCACCGTTGTTACTTTGCTTGAAAAGAAAAGTAGAGAAACCAAAACTTTTGATGATATAAAATTATAAATGCTTATGAATATGTTATCTATGATTGATCTACGATTCTACGTGCATTGTATTAGTTTGTATCAGTCAAACTTCATTATTTATAAAAGCAGTTCTCTTTTTGAACACTTTTGTAAAACCAATTAACGAACTTGTTTCTTTTTGCTTTCTATTTTTAGTGAAAATAATTTATATATATGGTAATTAAAGTTAGAAAAAATATCTTGTTTGATCTTAATCTTTGACCATCAAATCATATCAATAGTTCGTGTTACGATATTTGAACAGCTTCCTAAACTAATCGTATTTGGAATGGTCATTCATTACAAGAATACAAGATCGGTAGCTTTCTTATTGGTTTTATTCGGATATCCAACAAAAAATTGGAGTGTATCAGTCAATTTCACTTTGGTTTTAATTACAAACGATCTAATACAGAAAACAATGAATAGGTATATGGAGTAAATAAGCTTTACAATTGAAAAGTTATTACTTAGAACGGATTCAAGCTTAAGTTAAATCATATTAAAACAGCTCATGTTCATATCTTATATATACTAAAAGAAATTAGCATGCGAATGCGCTATATATACGTTGCCATTTATGTGGAAGTATATATGGAACAAATTAGTTTGAATGCTCTTATAGTTTAGCCATGCATTACATGTATAATTTCGAATCAAGAAATAATTATGTAACGTGAACATCCAACATGCATCGTGAACTTTCTTTACTTGAATGAATCATTTCCTACAACTGTTAATTAATATCTTTTAGCGGAGGAAGAGACAAACAAAAGAGAGTTGTAGAAGCAATAGAGAGGCCCATCTCGCTTTTCCTTAATCCCATAATTTTATACCGTCTTCTCTTCACTTACGCACTCCAAAGCTTTGGCCGGTGGAATCTAAACTTTATTTTATGTTTCTCTTCATTTATTCCTCATATCTTTTTGTTTTCTCTTTTGCAAACCTTTATAGAACCTTGAAACGGGAAAATCGTGTTAACATAATTGATATATTCTATAAAATATATTATGAAAGAGGGAGAATGCAAACCAGTAACAAGAGAATAATGGGAGATATTCACTTGTGGGTATCTCATTTCTCTTCCATTGCATGTTTTCAATCATATGTGGGAGAGAGAGGTCAACCATGTGGCGGACATCCTTGCAAAACAAGCAAGTATACTCATTTATTCCTCTCAATCCTATTAATTTCCTCTTATATGTATAACTTACGCTCAATTATGTTAACATTTTGGTAATGAAATGAACTAAGCAGAAGTTATACTACATTAAATAAAACTTAAGAATCAAAAATATTGAAATAAAATTAGTAAAATGCTTGTTCCAAAAAAAGAAGTAAAATGCTAAAAAGTCAATGATAAAGATACTTAATAATGAAATATATGCACATGTTTTAATTTCAACCACGAAGCCATTAAAAAAAAAAATCAGTCGAAAATGTGAGTGGGTAGAGTAATAAATTTGCAAATGCTGGAGTATGATTAGATGCCCATTTGGATTTGTTTGCCTCTTTGTTACCAAAAATCGCACCCACATGCTTCATCCCACTTTATCCTTCTTGTCTATCTAATTTTTCTATTAATCAAATCTATTATCCTAATTTTATAGTCGAGGATTTAGCATCTTCATAACATAAACACCCATGTTTTATTCCAATGGGTCAGCTCACGATGCTCATCCAGTATGTGTCACTTAATATATAGTTCTGATTAATAAATTTATGCATGTGATCCATTTCTTTGGAAGCATAAAATCCCAAATCTTAAGCCAGGGAATATATTCTAATTGATATTATATTGAAGCATTTTAAACAGGTATGTTGTCGATTGATGCAAATCATAAATAAATATTTTACCATGCATACATGACGTCTATACTGATTAATTCACTGGTAAATAAGATGGAATGAATGATAATAATAATTTACTGGTAAATCAAAAATTATTAGAGGAGATGAGTTTCGCAAAAATCTTCCCTAACTTTGTCAAGTATCCAATATGGTCTCAGATAAAGTGATGTATTAATGCATATTCTAGAGAAGGTAATGGATCATGCCCAACTTGATATTTATTTAACCTTTTTTAAAAAAAAAATAATGAAGCGCTTGCAACATTAACGAAGCACCCCCATTAAAAAATAAAAACATATCACTAATAAATTAATCACCTGAGATTTGCTTTGATCTTTTTATTCAATGCTGCAGTTTAATCAAATTATTTGCTATTTTGTATCAAAAGAGTGTATTTGATTAATTAATATATTGTGGACGAAGTTAAAAAAAAACAGGTTTTGTGAAGATTTAATATCAACACACGCTGACACGCACTCATTATGTCCATAAACGATCTAGTTCTAATTTTAGGGTGTCATAAGTTGTTAAACTAAAGAAAATGGATTAAGAATAACTAATGATAATTAATTAATTACGTTGTGAATGATTAAAAAAAAACACACAAATTCAGAAATTATTAATTTCTGTGTGAGTTGTCTGTGTTTCTGTATACGGCATCAGCATTCATATTTTTACAGCAGGACATAGTATAAATTACTAGTATAAAACAGCCCTATATATATATGGATATGGTTACTGCTCCCACAAAAACACCAAAATCCACTCTCCTAATTAGCAACTTTTGCAACATTATTTCATATGCGGGTCCTACAAACAACGTAAGCGTGGGTCCCACTTTATTTCTGCTGCCACTTGTAATTAATCACTCCATCCACTTGTGTGTGTGTGTTGTGGTTTCGTTTTTTTTTTTCCTAAACAAAAATCGTCACACTCGTTTAGTGGTTATGATAGAATTGGAGGAGATTGTGTGTTCACTGATCATGTACGTATGCTTTTATATTTCCATTTTCACCTTTTGATCATGTATATGTATATGTTAAAAAATGTTATACGCACTTACTAATTACTATAAATTATTAGTATGGTCGATTGTTGTTATTATCCACATGACCACATTTGATATAATTAGGTGCAAGCCGAAAGGGAAATAAAAATGAAGAGAAATTTAACGGAATAATAAATGACAACGTCATTAAAAAGAAAAGGAAAGAAATAATTAATTAATTAATTCTTATTAGAAAAAAAAAAGTGCATTCGAACTCATCCGAATATGATATGCTCTATATAAATACAGAGAACCTCTCACCAATTTGTTCGTAGGAAAGAGCACAAACCTCCACAAGCACAAGTGGTTGTTTCCTTCTCCGTTCCTATATTCCTTTCTCTTATATAAATTAAAAAAAGAGTTTGTGTGTAAAGAGATAGACTTATTTGATATGGGGTTAAAGATGTCGGAATCAACCAAACCATACTTTGCTATGGTATGTCTTCAATTCGGATACGCCGGTATGAACCTCGTGACTAAGGTTGTGCTCGACCGCGGCATGAGCCATTACGTCCTTGTGGCTTATCGTAACGCCTTTGCCACGGCTGCTATGGCACCTTTTGCTCTTCTCTTTGAGAGGTAACATATATACACTATATATATAAATGTAGAAAGTTCTCACCGGATACAAACATTTGAATTATGATTATTTGGGTTTTGTAGAAAAGTGAGGCCGAAGATGACATTTCCAATATTCATGCAGATTTTTGTTCTAGCTCTTCTCGGGTTAGTCTTTAAAATTTGGTTTATTTTTCAAAAAACATTAGCTTGATATATGTGTATATTAATTTGTGGATTTTACAACAGGCCTTTGATTGATCAGAATTTATACTACGCCGGTCTCAAACTTACTTCACCAACTTTTGCCGGCGCCGTCACCAATATCGTGCCTGCTTTGACCTTTATCATTTCCATAATTTGCAGGTACCTAAATTTAAAAGCACAAAATTTTATAATTAGTTATATATAACAGTCGCAAATACATTAATAGGTTTAATATATACAATATGGCACGTTGATGATGATGTGTGATTTAATTATTTTGGTGAAATAACAAAAAAGGATGGAGAAGGTGGAGATGAGAAAAGTAAGATTCCAAGCAAAAGTGGTGGGGACATTAGTGATAGTGGTTGGAGCCATGTTGATGATTTTGTTCAAAACTCATCTGTTCAACAATCTCCGATCTCACCTCATCGGAGATATTTCGGTGCCGGCCGGTGAGGACTACCTCAAAGCCACCGTCTTCCTCCTCATCGCCTCGTTTTCTTGGGCTTCCTATTTTGTTCTTCAGGTACTTAATTAGATCTATTGTGACGGATGACACATACATATATATAAACTGAAAAAAAAAATGTCTAAATTAAATACTGATCTCTGTTATAAGAAAATATTTTGGATTAGTTACATCTTAATCTTTTTTACCTCACTGAACTTTTAACTCATCTTTGATTATAGATCACATAATATATCTATAAAAAGGCATTATATTCTTCTAACGAATTAGGACAATACATTTCATTATATCTTTAGGCGGCTATGTTGAAGAGATACTCATCTCACCTATCATTATCGACGATGGTGTGTTTCATGGGAACGTTACAGTCCACAGCCTTAACATTTGTGATGGTGCCAAACCTTGCTGCATGGAACATTGGCTTTGACATGAACCTTCTCGCCTCTGTTTACGCGGTTCGTCCTCTCCTGAATATATTATAAATTTATAACTTGTGTTATATGTCAAACCAGAATACTTATAATATAATGTGTCATCTATAATTTTTAGGGCATAATATCGTCTAGCATAGCATACTACGTTCAAGGAATGATGACGATGCAAAAGAGCGTTGTCTTTGTCACTGCTTTTAACCCTCTTGTTGTCATCATCGGATCCATCATTGGTTTCCTCATCCTCGGCCAGAATTTATACCTCGGCGGGTAAGCCACTCGATTGACTTTGTCCCAATTAGATCATATGGTTCTGACTAATCATCATGTTTCTAAACTAACCATTTGTTGTTTTTTTAATTCAACTTTGGAATTTTAGGGTTCTTGGAATGACGATTTTATTGGTGGGAGTTTGCGCGGTCCTATGGGGAAAAGAAGGGGATGAAGAAGAGAACATTGAGGAGAAATTTCTAGAAATTGTCAAGTGTTGTAACGGCTGTGAAATCAAGGTTCTCACGATGATGCCAAGAATCGATGAGGAAGTAGTAGACGTTGAAATGCAATCTCCTGGGAAAGCTAAGGTGGCGGTGGGTTTCTCGTAGCCTCGTGTGTAGAAAAAAAAAGGTTCACGAGCTTAATTAGATCTATTGAAGTCTCTTTTTCTTTTCTTTTTTAGATAGAGGAGCAACTTTTTTCTTTGTTCTATATCATTGATCCAACTTTTTCTTGTTGTTTTTGTAGTTTTTGTTCTATAATCTTCATTAGAAGGGTAATTATTATTAAAATAACTGTTCCAAATCACTTTGACCATTGAACAAATATCCGCTAATCAATTTAACCTTTGTAGATTGTAATATAGTCTGACAATGCGCATTTTTGTATCCTTTGTAAAAAAACTCAGAATCACATCTACTCTGACTTATGTAGAGGAAACATACTTTTTACCAATAAATTCTCAAAAATGTTACAACTATCTTTCCTATAGTATAAATCCCCGGAATTTAGAAAGAAGAAACAATTGAACAATTCACAATACAATACATCATGGCCATCAACACAACTACCGTCACCAAATCCATGGCTGCAGCCTTCTTCACAATCATCGCCATGGCCGCGTTGGCATCTGCAACCACCGGTTTGGTTCAACCTCCTGAATCTGACCACTTGGTTAACAAATGTATGGCTAAGATATCTTCAAGGTGCGCGATGTATGTCACAGCAGAAATGTATAACCATGGTCCGCTGAAACAAAACGGATGTTGTCTAGAAGTTTATCACATGGGACGTATTTGTCTCCACATCATGACAAAACATGTCATCGGGACACTTATTCCCAAGGTTAAAGGTCACAAGAAACAAGACTCTCTCGCGAAAAGCACACAAATATGGTATCTTTGTGTTCCGGTTTAATTTTACCATCTTCAATATCTTGATTTCATTTTCATTAATGGAAAAGCATGAATGGGGATTTCAAAATAAATCCAAACTAAGGCTTATATTAGTAGATTAATGGTATACCAATGATTTGTTGTTTTTATTTATGTCAAAAAATTTATGTATTTTAGGCTTATATTCAATCAATTGAAATAAAGTTGGGCCTTTATATCTCTATAGAGAATATAATAAGCTCTTCCGTTTTCTCCAATAATATGTCTTGGCAAGTAGGGCTCAAATTTCAATTCACATATGACAGATAGAACTGTAACACTGATCTGAACAAACGTATAGAAGCACCTCTCGTTTATCATGATCTTTCCATGTCACACACTCGCACTCCTCGAAAAGGCTCGATCGATCTTTCCGTTGACCTTTTAGGTCACTTGACATGCAAGTAATGATTATAAATAGAACGACGGGTGACACATGTTATTTTTTATGGTATAGTAAAACGGCAAGATTTTTATTTTTCCTTTAACCAGAAATAAAACGACACGCTGTACTGGTTTGAGAGCGTTTAAAACGACACGTTCAGTCCAAATTATGTATTTTAGTATTTTACTAGCTTTCAACAAGAACTTACATAAATTCACTTGAGAATTGAGATCAGTACCTCAGTTACATTAATCTTTCTCTTGTAGCTATTTATGCTACTTAGTGTTTAACAATATATATATAGTGATACAAATAAAGAAACCAGAAAGAAGAAGCTAATTAACAATTAATTTTGGATTGGACGGCCTTAGCTTGCTCGTCTCATTTTCCATTTGCTTCTATGTAATCTTAATCGAGGTGTCATCTCTCTTTCTTTTTAAGAATATATTGTTTCTTCAGAATTTGCAGGAAGATCCCAATCTTGGTTTTGGTCCTTTGCTTGTTGAACCTTCAAGTGCTTCAGGCAAAAGCATCTGGAAACTATGCAAGAACATCTCCCATTCATCTGCACTCATGTCCCCAAAATAAACACCTTCTTTCTCGTCATGATTCACACAGACCGGGTGGCTCTTGCTCCTCACGATACTCCTATCTTTCCTGTCCTCTTCTCTGTTAGTGCCAATTGCAATATTGGCCACTTTATCATATGTAGTAATCCACTGGTTTGGTGGACATCGCATGAGAGCAGATAGATTTGCAGCAATAAATGGAACTCTTGTGAATAAAGGCACATGTAACATATCTGGAAGCTCTTCGCACTCAAATTCATCGTCAAACTGAAAAATTCCACACTCAAGCTCTGCTTCTACTTCATTGCATTCACTTGTATAATCATCATCATTGTCAGTTCCACAACTCACGCTTTCTTTTGCTTTGTTGCAAAGAATCTCCAACAAACTAGAACTCTCTTCCCCTCTGCAGATGTCCCGAGTCATCTTCTCGCCTATCTCTGCAAGGCAAAGCCCTGCTGCAGCAGCTTGTTTCAAGAATATGGTGCAGACAATAAGAACCCGCAAGGAAGACTCCTGCATAGAGCCTACTAGCTCGGTTCTCAAAAGCTCTGCGTCTTTGAAAGGGTCTAAATTTGATATATACTGAAGCTCAGTGTCGGTGAATGGAACCGAAGCTTGAGGCCAGTTAAGCCATTCGAAATAAGGATCTTCAAGGCGTTCAGGTAGGCAAAGACCATGATCTATAGGCACGAGCTCTGCTGCACCAACTCTGTTACAACAAGTACTCTCATCTTGGTCTTGTAGCTTTTTCACTAACATGTTTCCAGCGTGTCTGTCAAGGTTCAAGACTCTCACATCAAGTATACCAATCCTATGGACCGATGCAGCCGTAAAGCTTCCTGGTCCAAGTTCTCCAGCGTCAAAATCATGACCCACAAATCGTTGCAAAGAGGCAACTTTATAGGCGGCCTGATCACTATCACTGACATGGAAGGGAACATGCGAGATTCTGACCAATGCAGTTGGTGGAACCCCGGAAAAGCCTTGATGGTCTAAAAGGTAAGCAGCCAATTCCCGGATTCCTGTTTCACCAACTCGGATTGAACGTTTCACACCTAGTTGTCCGAGCATCAAACCGCCAGATCCTCCTTTTGGATTGTTGAAAGCTAAAGGCTCTTCATCAACAGGCTTTGCAACTGTAATGCTGCGACCATTTTCGGTTCGCAAGAGATAAGCACCTCCTAAACCACTTGGTAAAAGCAAAGGCTGAGCTCCAGAAACCATAGCAATGGTTACTTCAGCTACAAGGGTGCGTATAGTGGGGACTCTTTGACCACCGAGAATCTCAACGCGCGGAGCAGCAGCGGAGCCATCTAGATTATTACCGGATATGGAGAAGCATGGAGTAGAGATGCTTCGGTGGTCCAAGGAGTGTGAGAGAGTACTGGTTTGTTCAGTGTTGAAATCAAGAAAGTTAAAGTCGAGGTTGGTTAAAGATAGGAGTCTGCATCTTTGTGAAGATCGGCTAAACTGCGGGCACCGTTCGGTTAGTGGACCGAGAGCCACGGCCATACAGTTCATGCCAATACCGTTTATTGGCTCAGAATTAATGGTGGCAACACTCTTCTATGAATTCGTCAATCATTTAAAAGACAGATCACCACCAGGACAGCAAGCAAACCGGATTGATACAGAGAGATAAGATGGTGTTCTTTGAATCCATTAGCACCTGCAATGTTTTTTTTGGTTACTCTAGTTACATGATGACATAAGAAACTGTTGTTCAAAATATGAATGTAAGTCTAGGGAACGCGAATGGGAGGGGATATACCTTATAATCAATCCCTCACTCCTCCAATTGTGAATCGCCGCAAGTTTCTGCAAGTTTAAAGCAAACTTCTCGTTTACATTCACATAACATTATTATTAAGAGAGCCCTAAAAGATTCGAGAACCATTGCTTGAAGAACAAGTCATTAAATCTGGAAAATCTTTGATATGATTCCACCGAGTTGATATGGATTTAGCAGATAGATAAAAAAGAAGAAGAAGAATTTGAACGTACCCTGAATACAAGTGAAGGCATCCAGGGAAAGAACGAAGAAAGATTGAACAAAAAGGGGAGCGTCAGAAAACCGACACCGTCACCGAAAAAAAAAACTTTTTTTTTTTTCCTGGGACTCCCCTTCCCAGACACTTCTTTCTCCTTATTTTTTTTTTTTTTTCAAATTTAGGTTTTTTTCTTCTCTTTCTTTGATCTCTTTCCTCCTAAATTGCTATAAATGTTTGTTCTTCTTATCTACGATTCTGAAATTTCCCGCTTTTGTAGGAGAGAAAACCATAATGAAATTTGCCAATAATAGACATGATAAAACTCTGTTTTGTTACTAAGTAATGCAACTGTTGTTTGTCAATCATAGAAGATTCAGTTTTAGCAGAATCTGAACTCTTAACAGACGCTAATGGATGATGCTCTAAGAGAACTAAAGAATCCTTGAAGCTAGAGATTATATATATTTTTCACAGGAACAAGAAAATGCAAAAAAGTCTTATGGTCATAATATTAGAGTAGCAATAAATGCTTCTTCATGAAACAAGATTACTTTATATACAAATTAAAACAGAAATGTTTTTATATATATTATGTTATTTTTCTTCTCGGATGTAAGGTGCAAGACACACTTTTGTGTTGCAAACCTCAACATCTCTCTTTTACAAAAAACCTCTCTTCATTTTTCATACATACATTTTTTTTTCTTTCCCTTGTGTTCCTTTATACAATTACCTTTGATTGATGTCGTGACGGGAGGAATTGTGCTTTTCTGAACTGCTGCTAGTTTTTACAGCTTGAACGTTAAAAGCAGCTTCTTCCGGCGCTTTTTTTTTTTTTTTTTT
>NC_025690.1:17413203-17416115 GCF_000633955.1 Camelina sativa | reverse complement strand
CTGTTTCAGATTTTGAGATATTTTTTAGTTGAGTTGAGTGAAATCAACAACAAATCCATATGGATGCAGATATTGAGAAGAGAGAGAGAAGACTTACATGGAGTTGGAGCAGGTGAGGGAGTTTGTTCTCTGGTTGGTTGTGATTCTGGGCTGCTTTTTGATGGAGGTGGGATATGAGTAAATACAACGTGGGGAAGTGGACTAGATACTGGGATGGCATGATGACGTGGCGGGGTAGGGTTTGGTGCTGGTGGGTGTGCGTGTGGGTGTGGCTGAGACCGGTGTGGTGCAGGCGTTGGTGGTGCGGTATGATGTTTCAGAGCATAGTTTCCTTTTGGTCTCCTCTGCTCATAAGGGCAAGGCGGCTTTCCCGGGGGTAAAGGTGAGTGTTTGTGTTTGGTTGGTGCTGATGCAGGTGCAAGGCCTTTAGTTGGAGGTGAAGGTTCTGGAGCAAGTTCATGATGGTGGTGATGATGATGATGATGATGATGATGGGGATGAGGATGATGATGGTGGTGTTCGTGGGTTTCAGGCTGAGGGGAAGGGGAAGGGGATAATGATGTGGCAGGTGAGTGTGGTAAGATCGAGGAAAGACGGACTTGCTTAACTTTACCAAATACGGTGTGGTTTAGGCCGAGATTTTTGGAATGGGAGCCAGTGATTGTTTGAGCAAGTTGCTTCAACCTCGAAGAAGAACCAAATGTGAGCAGAACAGAAGAATGAACTATTGTAGGAGGCGCCACTGTTGAACCTCTGGAATTTGACAAGGTTATGTACAAGTTCTGCAATTTAAAAAGGAGAGGATGGATTTTAAGATTTCAATTCATTAGCAATAAGACAGATATTGATATTGTAAAATTAGAACTGTCATACCTCGTAGGGAGCCAGATTAATACCCTTCTTCAGCTGGCTAGTGAGTTCCTCAAAGTTTGTTTGAATTTGGTAAATCGAAAAGTTCAATGTGAAGTTAAAGAGAAGTTGCGCTTTCTGCAGAGGAAATATAGGCTGGGGAGGGATCACAGTGATACCTCCAGGGAATTTAAGCACTTCGAAAAAGAATGGTTCCCCGAACAAGGATTCAGTCAGGCGGAAAGACAACTGCTTTTGAACAAGAGTTTCAAAAGCTGCCTTGATCAGACTCTCAATTTCGGCAGGTATCTTAGAATGCTCCTTCTCGGGATCAATGGCAAAAACAACCATTGTTCTGTTAAGATCGCCTAAGCGTTCAAGTGCTAATACCACAACCTGTGTCAAGAAAGTTGACAGTAAGTTACAGAATGATGAACATGGAAATTATGAAATCCATGCAAAGTGAGATAAGGATGGTGAGTAGTTACTTTGGTCATGGGAAAGCTTATTTCATCGGTGATATCGTTCTCAAGCTGCAACAAATTGTCTTCCATGAATGAAACTGGTTTTCCAACATCAAAACTCGCCACTATTTGGTGATCTGCACAAGAAACAAACACCAAAAAAGCAACATTATTGTTCCGTCACGAAACAATTTCCATAATCCAAGCAAAAAAATCCTTGGCTGCCCAATCAAGTGGCAACAACAAGATAAGATTTCGAAACCAAACCAGAATCACTGGAAACCGCAGCTACCACACACAAAAAACTATGCACCAACTAGGCCAAGTTTCTAAATTGATTCTACCAACTAGCTTTGAGAGAATATTATATGTATAGTAACAAAACGGGAAATGGAGAAAAAAAAAAAAGATTATGGTGAACATACTAAGCATAAATGGAAAACAGATCATTGCATAGAAGAAATACAAAATCATGCTAAAGCAAGCTACAGTTGAATAAAAACATTCTGAAACATTTTTAGAAACGTTACCTTTCAGTTTCAGGTAGTCTTGAATCAATAAGGAAAAAAGATATCCAAATTGAAATCCACAGGTTTTTTTTTTTTTTTACATCAGAATTGATATAAAGAAAAGGCTTAAAATAGCAGTTTCTCTAAGTCCAAGTCAATTGAAAGTCCTACATCATCTTCCTCAAAGAATTGAAAGCAAATCCATTAAAAATATAAAGCAGAGGTTTATTCTTCTCTAAGCTTTGTGACAGCTCATTCAGTTAGTTTCTGCGCTACTACATATCTTCCCCATGTGAAATTCCAGAAAGAAAAAAAAACACCAACGAATCAGAAACCCTAGATCTGAACCACAAATCATATCAAAGCCAGATTTGGGTGAGCCTTGACGGAATCATGAATAGAAAAATCGAGGATTAAATTACCTTTAAACCGTGGATCGAGATCTAGATCACCTCGATCTGCTAAACCGAGGAATGGAGGTAACCAAAACAAGGCGGAGAGAAACACAGCAGCGGAGAAAGCAAGAATCAAAACGCATCTGAGACTAAAGTAGCTAGAGATCCGAACGCAGCAGCAACAACATCTGTTTTTTCCTCCTCCCCCGTTATTATTCCTAGCCGTAGCAGCTCCGTCGCTCACTGGAAGATTCTGCTCTTCGTCAGTATTCTTCCCCATAACAACAATAATACATAGACAGCAGCGAAACAAACAGATTCATTCACGGGAAAACTCCAAATCCAAAATCAAAGTTGTTCCGATCGGTTCCAGATTCTGCCGCTGCCATCAAAGGGGGCAAAGGCTATTATCTCCTCTCCCACCCAACCAGAATAGGATAAATCAGAAGAACAAATTCGATGATGCTCCAAAAGCAAGCAACAGAAACGGTTTCAAGTGGGAATGGAAAGAAAAATGTAGGGATGAGGGGAGACGGAGAGACGAAGGGAAGAGAAAGGAGTGAAGTAGCTTTCTCTGCAAATATGACAATAAGTCTCTTTTTTTATTTTTTTCTTTTGTGGGAGAAGGAAGAGTAAAATATGTATTTGTGCTGGGGAGCTTTGCTTTTATCTTTTTTTTTTTTTTTTTTTTTTTT
>NC_025690.1:17411655-17413129 GCF_000633955.1 Camelina sativa | reverse complement strand
ATTTCTATATTATTTTTATTCTTTTAGGCAAGAAAATAATAAAATAAATTTTAAAAATAAGATTGATGGGTGGATACATTTTTTGGGCTAATTATTATAAAACATGATACAAATTAGATGGACTTTCTAATATTAAAAATTATAATTGATGGTTTCTATCTAGTTCAATTTGTTATGCAAAAGTCATCCAACACAACTATAGCACGACAACACATATTGATCTCAACATATTTTTGAAAAATTATTGGGTTCACTCCGAACTACTCTTATTCACCTCCTTTTAATAAACCAATCAGAATACAACAAACTATCATATCATATCATATTTATAAAATAAATCAAAATTAAAATAAAAAGACAAAACAAGTTAAGGAAACCAATTCTGTAGATTTTTTATTAAGGAAATTATGTTGGTTTAGGTTTATAAAATAATGATTAGAGTTTGGATTTTACAATTAAACGAAATCATATGTCGGTTTGGGTTTACAAAAAAATTATTAGAGTTTAGTTTTTACAATTAAACAAAATTATATGTCGGTTTGGGTTTACAAAAGAGTGGTTAGAGTTGAGAGTTTAGATTTTACAATTAAACGAAATCATATATCG
The DNA here is from genome assembly GCF_000633955.1 of Camelina sativa. NCBI lineage: Eukaryota > Viridiplantae > Streptophyta > Magnoliopsida > Brassicales > Brassicaceae > Camelina > Camelina sativa. Next base: position 17,412,523 of record NC_025690.1, on the reverse strand, counting down.
GTTTGGGTTTACAAAAAAGTGGTTAGGGTTTAGTTTTTACAATTAAATGAAATTATATGTCGGTTTAGGTTTACAAAAGAGTTGTTAGAGTTTAGAGTTTAGATTTTACAATTAAAAAAATTCTATGTCGGTTTGAGTTTACAAAATAGTGGTTAGGGTTTAGATTTTAAAATTAAGCAAAATTATATATCGGTTTGGGTTTATAAAATAGTGGTTAGGGTTTAGATTTTAAAATTAAGCAAAATTATATATCGGTTTGGGTTTATAAAAAGAGTGATTTGGGTTTAGATTTTATAATTTAAAACTATAATATAATATTTAGAATTAATTGATATACAGAATTTGTTTCTTTAATCAATAATTTGTTTACTTAATTAAGAGGGGGTGAATAAGAAACGTTTACCCTAAGATTCATCCCTAAGGATGAACCCTAGAATTGTATGCGACTTCCTGTTGGTTCTAAATTGAACTCCAATTCTAATGCTTTGTTCCAAGTCCAATTGTGAAATGGTTCAGTGTGTAGCTACTAATTATATTAAAAAAAAAAAAAAATCTACAGTACAACATCACATTTATGAAAGCAAACTAATGTAAACTCCCAACTATTTTGAGTGTTTTTAATTAAGAAACCGTAAATCAAATACACTTACTATTATGTCTAACAAGAAAACAAATACTATCAAGGTATTTAAGAGAGTCAGAGAGACAATTTATATTGATGGGAATTGTGAGAGTAACTTGTTGAGAAGACAAGTAGTTGTGAAACTTGTATCACGGAAGAAGAGACAAAAAAACAAAAAAATAAAACTTATAGGTCAAACATTTTTGTCACTTTTCGTCTACGGCAGAAATCTCCCCCCCCCCCCCC
>NC_025690.1:17347255-17411200 GCF_000633955.1 Camelina sativa | reverse complement strand
GTTTAATTTCACGATATTTATCATACTACCTTCTACTGTGATGTGTCTAATTAATGCTCTTCTTTCTTTTCCAAAAAAAAAAACTTATTATCAAAAATAAATAAATCGGAATCGACTATTCGTAGGTTCGCATATTCGTCATGGCCAAAAGATAGGTTTCGTAAGTAATATTTATATCTTTCGCACAAGAAGTTTTAATGGTACGTCACTGATCTAATACAATTTGGTTATCTAACTATCACTTTCGTCTTTAAACTAAAGACACAATCTAATACTATATTCATAATTGAGATGAGAGATTCTAGAATGGTCAAGCTTTGTTAGCACATCATACTTCTCAGGTTCTTGGTATGTCAGCTTTTTTTGCTTACGAAATGTTGAAGTAAAACAAACGTAAATCAAGATTGAACTATTTTAATAATAACAAAAAAAAAGACAGATCGAAGGTTGGTTGGCCGCCAGCTGAAACATACACAAGTCTCTATATAATAAAATTATTTAATGCAAATTCAATAACAAGCTAACATGTGTGTGTGAGATACACACTATCCCAGTCCCAGAATTAAAACTCAAAGTTGATATACTGTAAACACACAGAAACAGAAGATCTACAGTAAACAAATGAACAAAGTAAGAGAAAGAAACATGACAAAGCAAAAAAAAGAAAGATACAAAGACCAAAGTGAAACAGAAGATGCTTAAAAAGAGTCAAAGAGTTAGATTAACCTTTAATAGTCAAAAGGCCATCCACTGTAACCCATATTGGACTGTTGTTGTTGATGTTGATATTGTTGCTGTTGCTGCTGGTGATTATGATGATAGTGCCCTTCTTCTGCAGTCGCTGTGATGTTTGTTTCTCTACGGTTTTGACCCGAGCTTGAGCTAGACGAGCGGAATGGCCAGAGGTTTGAGAAAATATTCCTTCTTCTGTTGTTTTCTCTTCCACTGGTGCTTCTGTTCTGACTACTCTGCGTGCTTGAAGAAGATCCTCTTGATGGTAACTCTTTACGGCAGACTGGGCATGAGTTATGCTGAACCAGCCACGGGACGATGCAGTCAGAATGGTAGATATGGTTACACGGCATCTGTTTTGCTTCTGCTTTCAGTTCAAACTCGTCCTTGCAAACCGGGCAGTGAGAGTCTGATGACTTGAGATGCTTCTGTGTGATCTTTATGGTTGGCAATGCATCAATTGATGATTTTGGTGCTGGTGGTGGGCCTCGATGATGAGTACCCGATGAAAGCTGTTCAATCAGTTCTTCAAGACCAGGTCCGAAGAAATAGTCTCCAGCGTTGGTGCCACGTGTGATACCAATTCCAGGTGCTGCACCATTGACAAAAGCTTCAACTGAATGATTATTATTATCTCCACCAGCCAATCTAAAGGGAGCTTGACCACCAAAGATCAATAGAGGAGCTAAGTTTGAAAAGCTTTCAGAACCGGCGGCAGAGCCACCAAGTCTTCCGGTGATCTCTCGTTCATAGCTTCTTTCAGCTAAGCGGGTTCTCATAAAGGCAGAGAAAGCTTCCATGAGATCAAAGGTTGGATCACGGTCAACATCCCTGTGAGCTCTAAGCATATCAAAGGGGCTACTCGGTCCTAGATCGATTTCCTCAACAAATCCTCCTCCACAATATGAACAGACAGCATCTCGAGCTCGAAGCCAAACAGCACGCTGACATCTGTGACACCAATGAGTATTTCGAACACTTGACATCCTCTTCCACCTCCTCTTCTTCTATCACAATCTCCTTTGTGCAGAGTTACAAAACCCAGCAAAAACAAAAGTCCTTGTGCTTGAATAGCTTGAAAGATTAATTTTCCAGTCAGTCAGGTACTAGTTAATGTAGCCTGCAAAAGCCGGTAGGGAGAACTGTTCACCAACTCCTGCTAACTTTTTTGCTAAGTTGGTAAACCAAAGAGGTTTTGGCCATATCCTTACTTTCCAAGCTTACCTCAGAGCTTTAGTCCATACTACAAGATCCAAATGTAACCACAAGTCATAACATAATTCAGCAAACAAAGACCAAATTTTACAACAAATTGTTTCCCTCAACAAGAGACCCTTTTTATTCACAGGTTAGAACATTAACGCAGCTCACTACTTATACTAATCACTACAAACCAATTGAAAAAAAAAAAGACCAAGCACTCCAGGAACTCAGAAACTCTATGAATCAACCACATTTGCGCTAAATAAAAAATCTCCAAATGTGAACCATACCGTGATCTCACAATGAAGAGATAACTAAAAACAATGAAGAACGTACAATGCAAACGATCTACACTAGTGATAAACGAACACGTCTTTCGTACGGATAAAATCAACCAAAACAAGATCTATTAAAAACCCAGATCAAGCTTCACCAAAACGAAATCAACAAAACCAATCCAAGAAAATAGAAACAGAGCAAAATCACGAAAGTATCCGAGAGAGAGATGATCTAAAAGCACAACCTTAACGGCGACGTATTTAAGCAAATCTGATCCAAGGATCCAAATCCAACAAGAAAAGCTAAACTCAAGAATTGGATAACCTGGTTAATTTAAGAAGAGCTAAAAACTCAATCAGTTACATACCTATTCACATAGATCCAAAGGAAGACGAAGAAAACCTTAAAAGAAGCTGTAATGAGATTAGATTTTGGAGGAAGAAGACGAAGAAAAAAAGGGAGAGCTATCCAGGAAGAAGAATCTCTCCGTTACACTCTATTGAGAGTTATTGACTGTAAAACAAAAACAAAAAAAAAGTTAATAAGAAAGAAAAAAAAAAGCTTAGCTTAGTCCCTTGGTGAAACAAAGACATAAAATAAAGCACTTGTTGTCTTTGTCTCTGTGTTATTATTCTGAAAGACTGTAATAATATCCCACGTGCCACGTGTCTAGTACTATCAAACTACCCTCTAGCTTTCTCCGTATTTACAGTCCCTACCTGTCTGACACTCCGCCGGCTTTTTGTCACGCTTTCTTTGCTTCCGTCTGAAGATTTCTCAATATACTCACGATATACACCACCCGTTACATTATTTGCTTTTTCATCTTATAAAATTTCGAACTATAATTTTTTTAGAAAAAAGAATAATTCAAATATGCTCAGATTTAATGTGAGTAGACAAATTTTTAAAAAATGAAAATAGGAAATGTCAACGAAGCAAGTTTTATGGTCTTGTTGCTAGGATTTTGAAACCATCTTCTTACGGCGCTTACCGCCGGATAACTCATTGGCCTTTGTACGGATGTAGCTCCTAAGCTGCTTCAGAATCTTCCTCTCACTCACACGCAACACTAGCGAATGATATAGTCTCCTGTCTTTAGGAAGACAACAAGCTTTGAGTCCAGCAATGTCATCTTCGAAAGATGTCAATGATCCGTATAAGCTCTCTCGCTTATCCACAATAGTAAGAAGAGCTTCACTGACACCGTCTGTGAGAAGAACATCGTTTTCACTTTCTCCAAGCTTGAACTTGTGTTTCCCAATTGTTAACACGTAAGGAGAAGAGGGAGATGAAGATCCTTTTCCTTCTTTTGAGAGACTTGCTTTTGTTGATATTGCTAGATCCAGTTTATTGTATGCGTCGTCTGGTAAAAGCAGTATGTAGAGTAGGATCAGGAGCTCGGTTTGGGGTTCTCCGGTTGAAGAAACCTCAAAGTATTCAGAGTTTTGGCTCTCGCATCCTGCGCAACCTAGTTTTCTCCACAGGGCGAGTCTAGATCGAGTGTACCGGCTTGTGAATGAGGATGAGCTCCATTCCGTTACTAATTCTAGGTCTATATTTACTATGTCGTAAGGATTATCAGGCTCTGTAAATCCGTACCTGTGGAGTAACGTAGCGTTACCCATCAAACCGTATGTATTGAATACCTACAAAGAGTATTATGGCATCAATGCAAATGAAATATGATTCTAACAGACTCACTCGACTATTAGTAATAAGCACCCAAAACAAAAAGCATACCTCAGCTCCAGCTGCAACATCCTTCACCATAATCATTTTTAAACCGGAGAGATCATCTTGCAACATTGAAGAGTTCTCTTCTTCTTCTTCATCTTCTTCTTCTTCTTCTTCGGCTTCGTTGTCAGTGTTTTCACCAGGAACTTCCTCCAAAAATTGCTCAGGCGAGGATGAACTTTTACTGGAAGGCTCGTCTTCATCAGTGGCCTCATTTACAGCATCACCATTGTCAGATTCATCAGCTTCAGTATCGGACTCACTGTGAGATGAGTCAGCAGTAAAATGAACGTCTTCTGCCCCAGTTTTATGATTGAAGCTGCAATATGGAATAAACAGGCAAGATTCAGAAGAGTGGACAATGAGTAAATTATCACGTTTTTGTCTAAAACCACATATAGTTCAACAAAAACCAACTTCTAAGGACCATTTTTCCCACATGCAAAAGACTCAAAACGGAAAAGCACAATTGCAAGTATATAACACAGATGCTGCAATCATGAATCAGGCTGTGAAAAAAAATTCAGCACACTAATTGCTAAATGTATAGATTGTCTGCAATCATTGACAGGACTTAAAACAGACTCGGTGTAAATCTAATCGAAGTGATTGAACCTAACGAGATGGCGAGACCCTTAAAGTCTACACAGAGAAAATCTCTACCAGGACAACATAAATAAGTAAATGTTGGTCAGATAACTAGGCAAATTGGACGGTATACAAGATGCAATAAAAACATAAACTAAGTAGCTAACTATATGTCTACATTCTGTGATTCAACATAGAACCTTAAACAAACATCATCAACGAGGTTAAAATTGATGCAAAGCTGATAGAGCCTAAAAAAACTGATACAGGAAAGCATTTCTATGGTACTATGCTTGGCCTCAACTCCAACTAGGGTCTTAGGTTAATACATAAACAAGGCCTCAAAAAACAATAGTGAGGTATAAACTTACAGATCTGCAAGAGGAACCATTCCGGATCCATGGTAGTCATCGATCTGGAAAGACCGTGAAGCAATTAGACTCTTAGCCGCAAGATACTCTTTAATCCCAAAGGAATCAGGATCAACATTCTGAGGCAGTGAAGAGGTAAGTGGCGAAATGTTTTCTTCCCAATCCTCACATATAAGAACATGATCTTCCTTCACCACCTGCCTACAAAAAATTCACACTGATGAGTAGTGACTTCACAACTCAATTCCCAAGATTCCATGATCAAACGCAATGGTATTTCAAAATTAAGATAAGAAACCTTGTGAAGCTCAGTTCCAGATAAGAGAGAATCCAAGTCTTCAAGAGACCAAACTAGAGGCAAATCCTCTTGAACAGGAAGAATCTGAAGATAACCAGACCAAGGTGATTCTTCACCTAAGCTTCTCTCGTACATGAGAGCTACAGAGAGACCTAAACTTCCATCTAAACCAGCGGATTCGATAATCTCACGAGCTCCACTCGTTTTGATTGTGAGACAAGCAGGTTTCGAGATATTGGCGACAACATCTCCTTCTTTCAAATCGCAGGATGCTCTCACGGAGACACCATCGTTTTCGTCGTCCACGAGGTTTAGAGCGTCGCTGCAATCAACTCCGTTAGCTTTCATCCATCTCTTGAATCCTCTTAACCTCCTGCTAACAATCAGAGAGAGAGAGAGAGAGATAACGATTAATTAAACAAAACTGATAGGTTCTGAGAGGATTGAGAGATAGAGCGAGAGAGAAAAAAAAACCTTGTGGCCATGATTTATTGGTGATCTCTGATGAACTCGCCGGAGGAGAACAAAATCAACGTCCGGTAAGAGAGGCAACAACGACGGCGGTTGATGAATGAGAAAGGGTTTATGATGTTACTGTGACATAGAAAAGGTATTGACGAAAATACCCTTCCATCTTCTTTTTTTTTTGAATTAAAAAAACCTAAGTAATTTGGTTAGAAAAACTTCTAATAATTGATATATTTGTAAACTTTTAGTTAGGTTAAAAATTTCTTACATCCAACTTGATATAAAGTAAAATATTTAAAGAGTTTTACATACGGTTGCCCGAAAAAAAAAAAAAAAGAGTTTTACATAAATCCAACTTTGAAGACAAGTTATTAATTTAGTGGCAAGAATATAATAAGCATAATGTGTAATGTATATATTTCCTAAAACAAAAGTATCTTGATCATAAATACATTACCAACTAAAAAAAATCCCACGCGATGCATGGGTAAACAAAACGTAATAAAATATATTTAGTTATTTTAAAATACATTCAATAATAATTAACATTAATATTGTTACAAAATTTAAAAATTTATATGCAAAGTAGAATATGATGTTTGACGAAGAATTTTTCTTGTTATTTATAGAAAAATTTGTGGTATCAATATATCATTAGGAGTATTGTGAGAGGCTTTCAGTTTTTTATATGGTTATATTTTAAAGAATAAATATGCCGTAATTTGTTTTTTGTGCTTTTTTCTTATTTTTAAAAACATAAATTGTATGGAATTAATACATTAAAGTGTATTAATATCTTGAAAGTTTTTTTTTATTTTTTCAAACATCATGGGAGTTACATTTTAAAGAATTAATATGCAATAAATTGTGATAATGTATATTATTTTTTTTGTCAACTGTGATAATTATTATTATTAAAGTAAAACAAAACATCATTATTCTTTAACACCTTGAAATTATTTAAGAATAAAATTGTCTTTTGTTTTATAATTATAAAACAAATATTTTATTCTTGATTTACTGAAAAATTATTGAAAGTTACAATGTTATGGTAATTATATACAATATTGATAAATGATACCTCATAAGTAATATACTTACTTACAAAATATGTTGTCCAATAAAACATATATTTTATTCCAATTATTACATTAAAGTGTATTAAAATGATGAGTGTTAGTTTTTTTTTTGACATCAATAAATTTTTGTTTACTGGCAAACATTATGGGAATTACATTATAAAAAATTTATACATATACAACAAGTTGTGATTATGACTATAATAAAGGAAAAATAAAAATATCATATTGTTTTATATCTTGAAATTATTTTTGATTATGATTCAAATTAAAGGAAAATAAAATATCATATTTTTAAAAATCTTGAAATTATTTAGAAATATGATTTGATCTTCTGGCACAAAAACCAAATATTCTATTTTTTGTCAACAAATAAATATTATAATATTTTCATATTTTTTATATCTTAAAATTATTTTAAAATAAAACTACCATAACTATAATTTTTCTAGAACTATAATAGTAATGATTTATTCTTTAATTTCGGCAAATTATTATTTGAGGAACTATAATGTTATGGTAAGCATATAAAATACTGATCAATGATATATATATATATATATGTATATATTTATAATAACTAAAAAGGACATTGCTAAAATGTTAAGATATTTTTAAGGATATTTTTTATGTATTTAATATTATAATCTGGAGAGGAATGAGTGCCACTTGTGAGCTTTTTAAAGTATGAGTTTGAAAAAACATTAATTATTATAGGAAAATAAATAAATACTTTAAGGTAATGTTAGTTGAATACAAAAAATTATAGAATTTACAAACTTATGTGAGGTTTGAGATATGAGGGTTATTGAGATGTGTGTCTTTCTTTTTATAGGCATATTTGGAGTTAGAAGCCTATTAAAAATTAATTATTTAATTGGGTAGTTATGCACTAATCCTTATATCAATTTATATCTATAAGAAGTTACATAAGCTATATGAGAGTTACAAAATGCAATAAATTCATAATAATATATTTTAATATTTACTATGTTTCTAATTGTTATTAGTCATTCATAACAATACTAATAATCTTATGGAAGTTACAAAAATGTCAACATATAACAGAAGTAAATAATTTCAATTAAATGAAATTTGGTACCTTAAAGATGGATATGATTATTAATATGAGAGTTATAAAAGATGTGATAGAATATGAAATTTACTAAAATGTGTAAGAAGATGCACCAAAAAAAATACATTTATTAGTGTTACAATATGTGATAGGAATTTCAACCTAATCAAATTTATATGAGAGTTACAAAATATGTGATAGAATATGAAATTTAATCAAATATGTGAGAAGATTCATAAATAAATACATTTATTATTTTTTTCAAATATAAATAGTTACTATGACTAATAGTATATGATAGGAATTCAAGCAAAACAAATTATAATTATATATATATTGACTTCTTTCTTTAAAAGATATATACTATAGTTATTTCTCTCTAAATATTTATATTAAAAATATATATATATATATATAAATTTTAATATACTTTAGTTTGTTTTAGTTAGAATCAAATTGAAAAATAATGTAATAATCATATCATGTTAATTATCTCTATTAAAGTTAAAAAATAAAAGAGAATGACATTATTTTGGACAATATGCTACATAAATTAAAAAATAAATTGAACATCTTATAATCAAATTGAAAAATAATTTAATAATCATATAATGTTAATTATCTCTATTAAAGTTAAAAAATAAAAGAGAAAGTCATTATTTTGGATAATATGCTACATCAAATAAAGAATAAATTGAACATCTTATAATGTATAATATCAAATTATATTTTATCTTAAATATAAATATAAATAATATAATGTATGTCATATAAAATCAGTTGAAAGAATATACTTAAATATTAAAGAGAAAATAATACATATTACCAAAAAAAAATGTGAAATTGCAACTTTTTAGAGATTGCCAAAAAAGAGAACTTTACTTTATTACATAAATTGTTACGTTATATATATGATAGACAGGAAGGGTAAAGTATGTGGTAAACAAGCCAACGATAATTAAACTTTGTCATCATTAATTACAACAAGATAAATGAATACTGCTCCGTCAACACAAGAACAAGAACGTGGTAAGAAGCAACAAAAGCTTTCTTCATTTAATGAACTGTCGGCAATTTTCTATCCTCCACAATCAGAAACGCGAAGTGTTGATGACTCCACCGGCGAATGCTCTTTCAAATCTGATTTAATGACTATCTAATGGAGTGATTTAATAATTTGTGTTTTTTACTTTTCCATATATATATATATATATATAAAATATTCCCACCATTGTAATTTTTATTTTTCAAAATAAGAATAAAGATGTGATTGTCTCTATCGTTAAAATCTGCATCTTAAAACAAAATTTATTTATTTGAGTTGATTGGCTTAACAACAAATCTCCTATATATATTTCACCAAAGTTGAAACCCCTAGTTAGAGTTTAACATTATACATCAATAGTATCGATTGTTTTGAAAACAATAAATATTTGTGTTTACATGTGGAAAAAAAAATCTCATATTTATTAAGCATAAAACCTTATTGATCAGTTTTCATAAAAAAATATTGTCATGTTCATAGGAAAAAATGGAAAATTTAGCGTTTGGTTTTAGAGTTGCATTCTGTGGACAATTGAAGATCTACTTAACCTGCATGTGAATCGGGTAACTAGCATCATTCAACGATGTGGCCATGTATGCATGCAACCAATAAGCTTCTTTTACTCACTAAACGCTTACCTTATAAAGTAAGCTACTCACGTTTGTAATCAGATTGAAAGAAATCTTATCTCTGATATTGACCAAAATGCAAAAGTATGAGTAGGCTGAGATCAGTGAGTGCAATCTTTTATCATTCCTTCTGTGTCGAAGCCTTCAAATAGACCATAACTGCTGGAATCCTCATCTCCGTTCAGTGAATGTGGCTTAATGAAATCAGCGAAGAAATCTTCAAAATCCTCTGGGATCACTGGTTCCTGCTCAAAGCTGATCAACTCAGGAAAGTTATAAGGAAAAGGCTGCGTCTGCGGCTTCTGATGCTCTGTTGGAAGTAAACAGTACTGTGGCTGTTGATACACCATATCATAAGGAAGAATCGGTGTACATTGCTCTTGTTGTTGCTGCTGAGTATTGACACCATCTTCTTCTTCTTCATTACTGAATACTGCATCAACTTCAAAGAACCTGTCCTCGTCAGACATATCAAACAAGTCTTCTTCGGTGCTGTTGTCGTTGCTCAAGCGAGTCATGGCCATCTTGGATCTTGAATCTTGATCACCTTGCGGAGGAGGAGGAGGAGGCAGACTCAGCTCTTGTTCTTGTTGTTTAGTAACGCCAACATTTTCTTCCTCTAGCGTCGTCGTCAAGAGAAACTGTTGTTGTAGATAAGCAAAATCATAATAAGGCTGCAGTTGGTGACCTTGAGGAGGAGGAGGAGGGAGAATCGGTGCACTTTGCTCTTGCTGTTGCTGCTCAGTTACGACACCATGTTCTTCCTCATAGTTTAATAACTCATAGATGGGGTTAAAGAACCCGTCTTCGTGGGTCATCACCATCCCGGATCTTGAATCTTGACCTTGCGGAGGAGGAGGAGGAGCAAGCTGTTGTTGAACGCCAACATTTTCTTCCTCTAGCGTTCTTATAAGTTGCTGATACGCATAATCATAATAAGGCTGCAGTTGGTGTGAATCTGGCCGGGATGCCCCAAACTGCCATTGATGAGGTCGGTAAGAATCTAGCGGGCTTGGCCAAAACTGCTGTTGTTGATACGCCAAATCACGAGGCTGCGGTTGATAAGAATCCAGCGGGGCTGGCTGAAACAGAGGTTGTTGTTGATACGCAATATCATGATGAGGCTGCGGCTGCGGTTGATGATACTCGACAGTAGGAGGCTGCTGCTGCACAACCTTCTTCTGCGTCTCATTCTCTTCTTTCTTCTTCTTGTTTATTGCTTGTGGACTCCGATAGATCTTGCACAAAGAATAGTCCTACACGCATGCACCAACCAAAATAAAACTCACAATAAAATAAAACAAAAACTTAATAATTAACTTGGGAACCAAGAAACGCATAGATACCTTGAAGTCATCATCAGCAGAAGTAGAAGGCGGACACTGATCAACCCAGTATTCATGCATCAACCAACTAGTTTTTACGCCATTAGGTTGTTTCCCAACGTAGTATGATAGTGCGGTTTTGTAACCAACGAGGCCTTGTCCATCGTCAATCTCATTGGAAGCAACTGTTGCATGCCAGTATCCGCCTTTGTCGCCACGTTTCTGCTTTTTCCCACCTTTACCCATCTTGTTCTTCTTCGATACAAAGAACCATTCTGTATCATTACCCTTCTTGAATTTCACTACGTACGTACATATTTCCAAAACAAATACAAGTAAGCGATTGCACAAAGAGAAAGAAGAGATAAAGTTGATATATAAAAAGAGTAATGAATTTGTTCTACAAGGAGACAAACCTGTTAGTTCTTCAGGATTGGACTCGTAGATGTTCACGAGATGAATAGGAAGGTCGACCAAAAAGTCTCTGTTTCCGCCCAAGTAGTCTCGTTTCCGGCAAAGTAGCAAGAAGACCTCCAAGTCTTTTGGTCTATAGTTAAAACCTGGCGGAAAGCAAAGTCGTCTTGTCGAAGGAGGAGAAGACAAACTATGATCAGCTGAAGAAGAAGAAGACAAGTGATGATCATCATCAGCTGAAGAAGAAGGAATCCCTGACGGTTCCGGTTCCGGTTCTGGCAAGGATCTTTCTTTACGCTTGTTTCTTCCAGGCATCGACGACATCATCTGAATATCTTTAGACAATCAGATAGCAAAGTATCAAAGCACGTAATATGATTTGTAAGAGCTTCAACGTAGGTTCATGATATATGTATGTATCCCTTTTATTTATATGGATTGTAATAAGTCGACCGGTGGCCATATACAATATTTGTGAATTTTATCAAAATTTTTGAAAAGATATACAATATGTATTTGGATTCGAAATAGATTAGATTTAGATATGTTTCGAGACTTATTTGATATTATCTTTGTTCATCAAAATATATTTTAAAACTTTTATCTTTGTTATTCGTCATCAAAATCTATATATTTTAAAACTTTCGAGTTTAACGTATATATTTTAAAACTTTCGAGTTTAACGTATATATTTTTATTTTTATTTTTGCGGGAGAGAGAGAGAGAGAGAGGATGAGCGAGAAAGCGAAAGTGATAGTGAGAATGCTACAAGGTTGCAACAGCATGAACAAGCTCCGTAAGATCCATTCTCATGTCATCGTCAATGGTCTCCAACACCATCCTTCCATCTTTGACAATCTCCTCCGCTTCTGCGCCGTCTCCGTCACCGGTTCTCTGTCTTACGCTCTCCTTCTATTCGACCGTTTCGATTCTTCTGATCCATCAACTTCGGCTTGGAACTCCCTTATCCGTGGCTTCTCCGTTTCCTCTTCTCCTCTCTCTTCGCTTCTCTTCTACAATCGAATGCTTCACTCCTCTGTTTCACGTCCCGATATCTTCACTTTCAGTTTTGCTCTCAAAGCCTGTGAGAGGCTGCGTTCGATTCCGAAATGTTTGGAGCTTCACGGTTCGATTATTCGTTCTGGATTTCCTGCTCATGCCAATGTTTCCACTTGCCTCGTTCGTTGTTATTCTGCGAATGCGAGTGTTGATATTGCATCCAAACTGTTCGACGAAATGCCTGTGAGAGATTTGGTTTCTTGGAACGCTATGATCTCTTGCTTTTCTCATGCTGGTTTACATCATCAGGCGTTGGGTATGTACAAGCGAATGGTAAATGAAGGTGTGTGCCTCGACGCTTACTCGCTAGTTGCTTTGTTATCTTCTTGTGCTCACGTTAGTGCTTTGAATATGGGAGTTATGCTACACAGGATCGCCTGTGACATTCGATGTGAGAGTAGTGTCTTTGTGAGTAATGCTCTTATCGATATGTATGCAAAATGTGGTAGCCTTGAAAATGCTGTTGGTGTTTTTAATGGTATGCACAAGAGAGATGTGTTGACCTGGAACTCAATGATTATTGGGTATGGAGTTCATGGGTATGGCGTAGAGGCTATATCTTTTTTTAGAAAGATGGTGGCTTCTGGGGTTAGACCCAATGCCATTACATTCCTTGGGTTGTTGCTAGGTTGCAGTCATCAAGGTCTAGTTAACGAAGGAGTTGAGTATTTTGAAATCATGAGTTCACAGTTCCATGTGATCCCGAACATTAAACACTATGGATGCATGGTGGATCTCTATGGACGTGCAGGTCAGCTAGCAAAGGCCCTCGAGATGATACACGCGTCTTCCTGCCATGAAGATCCTGTATTATGGAGAACCTTGCTTGGCTCTTGCAAAATCCATAGTAATTTGGAATTAGGAGAAGTGGCCATGAAGAAATTGGTGCAGCTCAAGGCTTTCAATGCAGGGGATTATGTGCTTATGACTTCGATATACTCTGCAGCGAATGATGCGCTAGGTTTTGCTAGTATGCGAAAACTAATAAGACGTCATGATTTACGGACAGTTCCAGGCTGGAGCTGGATTGAGATTGGCGATCAAGTTCACAAATTTGTTGTTGATGACAAAATGCATCCAGAGTCTGCACTTATTTACTCAGAACTCAGAGAAGTAATCCACCGTGCCATTTTAGCTGGTTACAAGCCAGAGGACTCAAGCAGAGCTGCTCCTACTCTCTCTGACCGGTTTTTAGGATCTGCAGATACATTTCACAGTGAAAAATTGGCTATTGCATATGGATTGATGAGAACTCCTGCAGGAACAACTCTCCGGATCACAAAGAATCTGAGAGTTTGCAGAGATTGCCATTCTTTTACAAAATGTGTATCAAAAGCTTTCGGTCGGAAAATTATTGTAAGGGATAGAGTTCGATTTCATCACTTTGCAGGTGCTGTTTGTTCTTGCAACGAGTACTGGTGACAATATTCTCATTCAGCCTAAAAAGGTTTGACATTAGCTTGTTTTACTCTATCTGCGTTAGATTCGTGTGCCTTGTGCTAATTGATAGTTATTCACATGTTTTACTCTCTTGGTGTTTTGTTAAATAAGTTTGCTGATAATATGAGGTTTCTGCAATTTGTTCTATTTTCTGATTCGATGTCAATATGAACTCCGTTTCGTTTACAGAATTATCACCACAAGATTCCTTAAATGGAAAAGGGAGAGAGAGGAGATGAGACAATCATTGCCACAGGTATCATCACATCGCTAATACATTTCACTTGTGTTATCTTGTAGTGAGGGAATCCCAACTTTTTGTTTCTTGGCTGCTTATGATGTTGGAACTTTTGGGTCTGATAGATTAAAATTGTGGAGCCAGGTTTCTCTGTATAGATGAGTCAGACAGTCTGACAATGTTTTACCTTGATATATAGATTGTCATTATGGTTTGAGGTCTGTAGCCCTCTAGTTATTTGTTTCTTGATTTTATAAAATTTGACCATTATTTGGTGATTGGCAGAGGTCGTGATTATGTCGTGGAACAAGAATATAACAAAGACACGAAAATCTCTGGGGAGGAACCAAAGAAAAGAAGCATCCAACCTCCAAGAAATTGCAGAAGGTGTGAGACTTGAGAGCATTTCTTGGGATTGCAAGACTTGCAGAGAAGAATCGAAGCGAGTACCAGTGATAGAGATCTTATCAAAGGGGCATTGTTGAGGTCGCCACGAGTGAGAATCAACTAAACTGGTTTGCTGACAATTGCTACCTACTTCAGTTTGTAAGTAGTTTTGACTAAAGATAAAAAAAACAGAGAGAAAACAGAGCTGAAAATTTAATCAATAATTGATTTAAATAAATTTAAAGATCGTTATATTCACACATCCAAAATATTAGTGATGATGATTAGTAAAACTACATTGCCCTCGCATAGGAGCATTGTAAATCACCCTTAATATAAATAGAGGTTAAAAATGATCATTATGTTGTTACTTGTGCAAAACGATTAAGATTCGAAATCTCTCAAACGAACCAGCTCCGATGGCGATTCCACCAAGAAACAAGTGCAAAGCAAGATACTCCTCGCCGGAACGGCAAACCCAACCGCCGGAATGGCAAACGCAACCACCGTCACCAAAACAGAACCGCGACAATCCTTCTTCATCGCCTTCGATCATTGATAACTTCTCTTCTCTCTCGAAGAAACCGTTCGTTTTCCCGCCGGGTTATCAGTTTGTACCGACCGACCAAGAACTCATCACCATCCCGGATCTTAAATCTTGACCCTGCGGAGAAGGAGGAGGAGCAAGACTCGGTTTTAGGCTTTCCTCTGAAAGCCTAAATGTTTGAATCAAGATTTCGATCCGTATTGACCAGGTTCTTTTAAGTCTGATGTTGCAGAAGATTCATTTAGCTCATTTCGGAAACAAAACACCGATCATAGAGTAAAACATGCATGCGGATAACTATCCATTAGCCTAAGGCACACGAATCTAACACCCATAGAGAGTAAACCAAGCTAATGAGAAAACCTTTTTTTAGGCTTGACTGAGAATATTGTTGTCACCAGTACTCGTTGCAAAAACAAACAGCAGCTGCATGCAAAACTCTATCATCCCTTATTACAGTAATTTGCCGACTGAAAGCTTTTGATACACATTTTGGTAAACGAAAGTCAACCTCTGCAAATTAACTCTCAGATTATTTACAGCAACTCATATGAAATAGCAACTTTTTCACTGTTAAATGTATCTGGATATCATAAACACAGACCTGCAGAGAGACTGAGAGATTACAAGCTGTTCTGTTCGAGTGCTCTGGATTGTAACCAGCAAGAATGGCAAAGTGGATTAATTACTTATCTGAGTTCTGAGTAAATAAGTAAATAATTACTTATCTGATGCTTTTTGTCATCAACGACAAATTTATGAACTTGATCACCAATCTCTCAATCCAGCTCCAGCCTGGAACTGTCAACCTAGCTAGCTAGGGTGAAGGGTTTACACACAGAATAAATCAACTTATAATGAGATATCTCAGCGCAAACCTTAGTTCTTCACCGGTCAGTTTTTTATTTTCTTTTTCTCTTATTTTTGAATAACAAAGATAAAAAAAAAGTTTTAAATATATTTTGATGAACGAAGATAATATCAAATAAGTCTCGAAACATATCTAAATCTAATCTATTTCGAATCCAAATACATATTGTATATCTTTTCAAAATTTTGATAAAATTCATAGATAATATATATATGGCCACCGACTTATTACAATCCATATAAATAAAAGATACATGCATATATCATGGACCTACGTTGAAGCTCTTAAAAATCATATTACGTACTTTGATACTTTGCTATCTGATTGTCTAAAGCTACTCGATGATGTCGATGCCTGGAAGAAACAAGCGTAAAGAAAGATCCTTGCCAGAACCGGAACCGGAACCGTCAGGGATCCCTTCTTCTTCAGCTGATGATGATCATCACATGTCTTCTTCTCCTTCAACGAGACCTTGCTTTCCACCAGGTGTCAACTATAGACCAAAAGACTTGGAGGTCATCTCGTTACTTGGACGGAAACAAGACTACTTGGGCGGAAACAGAGACTTATTGGCCACCCTCTCTATACATCTCGTGAACATCTACGAGTCCAATCCTGAAGAACTTTCAGGTTTGTCTCCTCTTGTAGAACAAATTTATTGATTCTTAATTATTTAGGTTTATTTTTATCAACCTTTATCTCTTCTTTCTCTTTGTGCAATCGCTTACTTGTATTTTGTTATGGAAATATGTAGTGGACTTCAAGAAGGCTAATGATACAGAATGGTACTTTATATCGGAGAGGAACAAGATGGGTAAAGATGGCAAAAGGCAGAAACGTGTCGCCAAAGGCGGATACTGGCACGCAACAGTTGCTTCCAATAAGATTGACGCTGGGCAAGGCCTCGTTGGTTACAAAATCGCACTATCATACTACGTTGGGAAACGACCTAATGGCAAAAAAACTAGTTGGTTGATGCATGAATACTGGATTGATCAGTGTCCTTCTGCTGATGATGACGTAAAGGTATGCATGCGTTTCTTGATTCCCAAGTTATTAAGTTTTTTTATTTTTTGATTTTATTGTGAGTTTTCTTTTGGTTGGTGCGTATACGTAGGGCTATTCTATGTGCAAGATCTATCGGAGCACACAAGCAATAAATAAGCAGAAGAAAGCAGAGGAAGAAGAGAATAAGAAGCAGAAGAAGGTTGTGCAGCAGCAGCCTCCTAGTGTCGAGTTTCATCAACCGCATGCCCCTTTGGATTCTTATCAACCGCAGCCTCATCATGATATTGCGTATCGACAACAACCTCTGTTTCAGCCAGCCCCGCTGGATTCTTATCAACCGCAGCCTCGTGATTTGGCGTATCAACAACAGCAGTTTTGGCCAGGCCCGCTAGATTCTTACCGACCTCATCAATGGCAGTTTGGGGCATCCCGGCCAGATTCACACCAACTGCAGCCTTATTATGATTATGCGTATCAGCAACTTATAAGAACGCTAGAGGAAGAAAATGTTGGCGTTCAACAACAGCTTGCTCCTCCTCCTCCTCCGCAAGGTCAAGATTCAAGATCCGGGATGGTGATGAGCCAAGAAGACGGGTTCTTTAACCCCATCTATGAGTTATTAAACTATGAGGAAGAACATGGTGTCGTAACTGAGCAGCAACAGCAAGAGCAAAGTGCACCGATTCTCCCTCCTCCTCCTCAAGGTCACCAACTGCAGCCTTATTATGATTTTGCTTATCTACAACAACAGTTTCTCATGACGACGACGCTAGAGGATGAAAATGTTGGCGTTACTAAACAACAAGAACAAGAGCTGAGTCTGCCTCCTCCTCCTCCTCCGCAAGGTGATCAAGATTCAAGATCCAAGATGGCCATGACTCGCTTGAGCAACGACAACAGCACCGAAGAAGACTTGTTTGATATGTCTGACGAGGACAGGTTCTTTGACGTTGATGCATTATTCAGTAATGAAGAAGAAGAAGAAGATGGTGTCGATACTCAGCAGCAACAACAAGAGCAATGTACACCGATTCTTCCTTATGATATGGTGTATCAACAGCCACAGTACTGTTTACTTCCAGCAGAGCATCAGAAGCCGCAGACGCAGCCTTTTCCTTATAACTTTCCTGAGTTGATCAGCTTTGAGCAGGAACCAGTGATCCCAGAGGATTTTGAAGGTTTCTTCGCTGATTTCATTAAGCCACATTCACTGAACGGGGATGAGGATTCCAGCAGTTATGGTCTATTTGAAGGCTTCGACACAGAAGGAATGATAAAAGATTGCACTCACTGATCTCAGCCTACTCATACTTATGCATTTTGGTCAATATCAGAGATAAGATTTCCATGTGTTTTTTACTAGTTGTTAATAGCTCTGTTTCCTTTTTTATGGGCAATGTTCTCCAAAACCAGAGACATAATTCTCGTTGCTTTTAATGTCTTGATATAACACACTTAATACACAATTTTTTCAACATCTTCTTATATCAAAACTTACACTTAACACATAATTAAAGATACAGATATAAAACAGTACTGATGGCTTCTTCTTCTCCTGAGATTTTTGCTTTCCTCTGAAAGCTTAAATGTTTGAATCAAGATTCCGATCCGTATTGACCAGGTAGGTTCTTTTAAGTCTGATGTTGCAAAGATTCATTTAGCTCATTGCAGAAACAAAACACCAATCATAGAGTAAAACATGCGAATAACTATCCATTAGCGTAAGGCACACGAATCTAACACCGATAGAGAGTAAACCAAGCAAATGAAAAAAAAACCTTTTTTTAGGCTTGACTGAGAATATTGTTGTCACCAGTACTCGTTGCAAAAACAAACAGCAGCTGCATGCAAAGTGATGAAATCGAACTCTATCATCCCTTATTACAATAATTTGCCGACTGAAAGCTTTTGATACACATTTTGGTAAACGATGTCAATCTCTGCAAATTAACTCTTAATACATAGAATGCAATTGTAAAAGCAAACGCTAAATTTTCCGTTTTTGCCTATCAACATGACAAGATTTTTTTATGAAAATTGATCAAAATAAAGGTGTTAATGCTTAATAAATATGAGATTTTTTTTTCCACATGTAAACACAAATATTTATTATGTTCAAAACAATCCATACTATTGATGTATAATGTTAAACTCTAAGTGGGTTTGAACTTTGGTGAGGTACATATAGGAGATTTGTTGTAAAGCCAATCAACTCAAATAAATAAATTTTGTTTTAAGATGCATATTTTAACGATAGAGACATTTCACATCTGTACTCTTATTTTAAAAAATTAAAATTACAATGGTGGCAAATTTTTTTTGGGTTTGTTAGCAAAACAATACATTTTGGAAACATAATAGGTTTTATAGTACAATTACTATTTAAAACTAGAAAAATTCCCCATATGTACTGTGTGTGTAATAGATATGGTGTGAGATAGAGAAAATGTAGGGTTGGGTTTAAATGTGCAAAATTACAAGTAAGGGTCTTCTTGTTTTTAGATTTGTTTTTTTCATTTTTTTTATCATATTTATCTTTTTCTAATTATTCAAATATTTATTAATATATCTTTTTCCAAATTTTTTCCACATAAAAAAAATATATGTTTTTTTCTTGATAATTTGATATGCATTTTGTTTGATGATTTTATTTGACAATATTAAATATTTTTTTACATCTTTGTATTTGTACACTTTTTTGTACACTTTTTTAAGTGTACAAATATTTATACAACTTATTAAGTGTATAGATGCATCATGCATGTACACATTATTAAGTGTACAGATGTAATTTGTTTAATACTTACAGTTTCAAATGTGTGTAATGCAATGGTTTTGTAAAAATTACATATGTACATTTAATAATGTGTACAAACATCTGTACACTTATGTCTAAACATATGTACACTTGTGTCTAAACATCTGTACACTTAAAAGGTGTACAGACATCAATACACTTAATAATATGTATAAACATTTGTACACTTAATAAGGTGTATAGACATCTGTACACTTAAAAATGTGTACGGATACAAAAGATGTATATAATATATTAAAAAAATTATTAAACAAAGTTCATATCAAATAGTAAAGAAAAAATATAGATTTTGTGTACCTAAGAAGTTTTCTAAAACAAAAATTTATCAATCATTATTTGAGAAATCAAGAAATAGGGAGAAAAAGAAAAGTACAATGACAGCAAATGTAATTAATAAAACTGTTGAATGACAAAAAAGGAAAAGAAAAACAAAGGAACAGTGTCAAATGTGGGTTTCTCTAATTGTAAATAGTGAGTGTATCATTTTGATAATTATGTTTCAAAAACGTATCAAAACTCCAATTAACTCTTTTTTTTAATATATATATGGATTTTTTTTTTTGTTAAAATATATATGGACAAGTTAAAAACACAAATTATTAAATCACTCCATTAGATAGGGGTTTTGAGATCAAATTATACTGGTGTTGATCGACGACACTCCTGAAAACAGATCAGATTTAAAAGAGTAATTATCGTTTTTGGTTGTGGAGGATAGAAAATTGACGACAGTTCATTAAATGGAGATGGACGAGAAAGCTTTTGTTCTTGTTCTTGTGTTGGCTGAGTAGCATTTATTTATCTTATTGTAATTAATGATTACAAAGTTTAATTATCATTGGCTTGTCTGCCACATACTTTACTCTACCAGTCTATCCTAAATGTAAGAATCTTATATAATAAAATAAAATTCTCTTTTGACAAGCTCTAAAAAAATTGTCATTTGCCACTTTCTTTTTATGACATGTATCATTTTCTTTTTAATATTTTAAGTATATTTTTTTCAACTGTTTTTATATGACATACATTATATTATTTATATTTAAGATAAAATATAATTTGATATTATACATTATAAGATGTTCAATTTATTCTTTAATTTATGTAGCATATTGTCAAAAAATAATGATTTTTTCTTTTATTTCTTAACTTTAATAGAAATAATTAACATGATATGTTTTTTTCAATTGACTTTATATGAAATATATTATATTATTTATATTTATATTTAAGACAACATATAATTTGATATTATAAATTATAAGATGTTCAATTTATTCTTTAATTTATGTAGCATATTGTCCAAAATAATGACTTTCTCTTTTATTTATTAAAGTTAATAGAAATAATTAACATGATATGATTATTACATTATTTTCCAATTTGATTATAAGATGTTCAATATATTCTTTAATTTAGGTAGGATATTGACCAAAATAATGATTTTCTCTTTTATTTCTCAACTTTAATAGAAATAATTAACATGATATGATTATTACATTATTTTTCAATTTGATTCTAATTAAAAAAAACTAAAGTAGATTTAAATATATATATATATATATATATATATTTAACTAGAATTATTTAGAGAGAAATAACTAAAGTATATGTCTTATAAAGAAAGAAATGAATATATATATATATATAATTCTAATTTGTTTTGCTTGAAATTCTTATCATATATTATTAGTCATAGACTTTGACTCATAGTACCTATTTATATTTGAAAAATATAAAATGTATTTATTCATGAACCTTCTCACATTTTTTATTAAATTTCATATTCTGTCACATATTTTGTAACTTTCATATTAATTTGATTAGGTTGAAATTCCTATCATATATTTATAGTTATATTAACTAAAAAATTAATACTCAAAACAACTAATAAATGTATTTTTGGTGCATCTTCTTACATATTTTAGTAAATTTCATATTCTATCACATCTTTTGTAACTCTCATATTAATAATTATATCCATCTTTAAAGTACTAAATTTCATTTAATTGAAATTGTTTACTTCTGTTATATGTTGACACTTTTGTAACCTCCATAATATTATTAGTATTGTAATGAATGACTAATAACAATTAGAAACATAATAAATATTAAAATATATTATTATGTATTTATTGCATTTTGTAACTCTCATATAGCTTGTGTAACTTCTTATAGATATAAATTGATATAAGGATTAGTGCATTAACTGTCCAATTAAATAATTAATTTATAATAGGCTTCTAACTCCAAATATTTCTATAATATATATATATATATATATATATATATCATTGATCAATATTTTATATACTTACCATAACATCATAATCCCTCAAATAACAATTTGCCGATAATAAAAGAATATATCATTAATATTATAGTTTTGGAAAAATTATAGTTATGGTTGTTAAAAAAAATTCAAGTTATAAAAAATATAATATTTGGTTTACAATTTTTGTGCCAGAAGATCAAATCATTTGTCTAAATAATTTCAAGATTTTTTAAAAATATGATATTTTATTTTCCTTTTATTTGAATCATAATCAAAAATAATTTCAAGATTAATGAGTATGACTTGGAATCCCGCCCAGTTCTATGACATAGATGAATTATTGGCAGATATGGACAAAGGGTACGACTTGTGTGGACCTCAAGACAATGTATAAATAAACATATATAGTGGATTTTCCACATTAATGGAAACCCGAACTCGTTAAGTTTTTGTGTCGTCGTTTACTTAGTACATGTTTCTTTTAATATGATTATAAACGAGAAAGATCGATCAAAAGTGAGTAGCTTACTATCAGCTTAGCGTTTAGTGAGTACATAATTACATATAAAACAAGCTGAGAATTCAATTAACTATTAGGCCAAAAAAAAAAAAGGCCTCGTTAAGACTATTTTGTTTAAACATAATCACGTTTGCATCAGTAAAGTAGAAAAAAAAATCAGAAAAGGAAAAAAAAAAAAAGAGTTCCTCTTATTTAGTATACTCGATTTCAGATAACAAACTGTGGCATGTCAGCGCATGATTGGGTAAAAAGTTTTATTGAGAGCAAAAATTTATTTGGCATGATTTCTCTCTCTCGCGAATGATTCAATTTGAGGAGATTGAATAGGTTGGAATCGTTGGAGATGGAATAGGAGGAGACTGGAATCGAAGGAGATTGAACTAGAATCAAGTCTTGTTCCCGGATTGAATCATGGTCAGTATGAGGAACACATGAACCGTGGAGCTGGGATCTATGTTGTTCATGTGCATCAATTTGGAGGACATGTCGCTGGTCTTCCTTCAAATTATCTTATCCCTCTCACTTACAATGTTCCCAGGTAAGTAATTCTTTTCAATCTCCCACGGTCTTGATGGAGTAGCCTTTGATACTCGATCATGCAATTGCGTCTTCATATATAGAAGAATTAAGGAGTTTTGTAAATCATTGTTTAGTTCAAATTACTGATGGTTCCACTTCAGATGAGTTAATGTGTAGAAAGGTATATGCTTGATGGGGTTGATGGTTTGTTTTTATTGTTTAGCACTAGACATCACACCTTGGGATTATGCAGGAGAAAGAAGCATAGAATGAGGGTGATGGTTCGAGGAAAGTGCTTTGGTTCCCTGCGAATTCTCCACGAACAGGTACTCTCCTAGCTACAAAAATGAACCTATTTGTTGGGTTTGATTAGAACAATTTTCTCTGTAGCTTTCTTATTGTCTCAAAAAATTGTGCAAGCTTCATTGTTTTGCTTATGATTGTTGTTCTGATTTAGCTGCTCAGTTGGAAATCGTTGGCTTGTTACAAAAGTTTTGATATGTTTTTGTTCATTCTTTGTTAGGGTGTACTGGTTTTATTTTGCTGCAGACTTGGCTTGATATTGTAAGGACGTTGGTTCTTTTGCTTGTTATGATTTGTTTTTTTTCTTGTTCTTGTGATTTCAGGTTTTCAGTAGCTGATTTAAACACATGTATGAACAAAGGAGTTAATGAGTCTGAGGACTTTGGAATTAGGATGGTTTACTTGTTTTTTACTAGTAAGTCTTTTTTTGGTTAGCTTTGTTGCAGACAAGGCTTAACAAATTGGTAGACACTTTCACATCTCTTGCTCCTTGTTTTGCTTAGTTGAAGCGCTGCTGCAGCTTACCCAGGCTCTAATGCAGTTCCAGGTATATTGCTTGTTATACATCTCTGTCATTTTTTTAAACTCTCTTTGTTTGATGCTATTCTATATGATATGATTGTAAAGTCAACTCTCTTTAGTGTGTTATTGAATTTACAAAGTTTGCATGTTTTCTTCTGCAGTTGTTGTTTAGCTTGTCTCGTTTTGCATATTAGTTATGTTTAGAAGTAATCTATTATTATTCACGGAGACATGAGATTTCGGACAAGTAGTAGTTCTACTTTGGTTCAGGATATAATTATCTCTGCATCTCTGCATCTAGGTAGTGTTTTTAGATGCTTTGAGAATAAATGCTTGAACTTAGCATTTACACTGGCCAGTCTGGACTCTTATCAAAACTCTTTTCTTCGTCATTTAACATCAGAATTGTTCCTTGAATG
This sequence comes from Camelina sativa, assembly GCF_000633955.1. Taxonomy (NCBI): domain Eukaryota; kingdom Viridiplantae; phylum Streptophyta; class Magnoliopsida; order Brassicales; family Brassicaceae; genus Camelina; species Camelina sativa. The sequence goes on along the minus strand of NC_025690.1, from coordinate 17,387,031 downwards.
TTATTACTGTGAATAGAGAGAATATGATTGTACTATTATTGTTGTGTATTATCAAATGGAATGATACAACTTATATATAAGCATAAACCATAATCAAAGGACATAATTAAAGAAATTACATAGAATAATATGATTAATGTATATTAGAGTAATATATGGGATTTGAGTAATCATAAGTGATATGATGATACTCTTTCCTTAATATGCCCCCTTAATTTCAAGGGGTAATGTAGCGAAGCAGAAATAACGGCTTGAGATTGACAAGTCCAAGTGTTGAGAAGGAGATCCGATTATGAATTGAGAAGATGAGTTGTTGTTGTTGAATAAGATTTGGTAAAGACCCGATACGGTGACGAGTTGTGTGATGTTGAGGTGGCTGGCATCAGCGATGGTTAGAGAAGGAGATCTGATTTCTTATTTTTTGTGTTTTTCTCAAAAGAAATTAGACTTAGATTCAAAGACTTTATGATATACAAGCTTGAATGATAGAAGCACTTTTGGCTTAAAAATAAAAATTATAAAAGAAAAAAAAACACTTGACTTAGATTCAGAGGTCTAAGATGGTAAACTTGAATAAAAAGAAGCTCAATGGCTTAGATTCAGAGGTTCATGATGAACTTGAATGTGGAAGCACTTAACTTAAAACAAAACTAAACAAAAGAAGCACATAGCTTATAAACATGAACGAAGTTGATCGTTAGATCATTGTGGCTCTAATACCATGTGAATAGAGAGAATATGATTGTATTATTATTGTTGTGTATTATCAAATGGAATGATACAACTTATATATAAGCACAAACCATAATCAAATGACATAATTAAAGAAATTACATAGAAAAATATAATTAATGTATATTAGAGTAATATATGAGATTTGAGTAATCATAGGTGATATGATGATACTCTTTCCTTAATAGTTAATAATTACTAGTTAGAGGTGATAATTTTAGTTAGGATTCTACAAGTTCTTATAAGAGACTCAAATTTATATCCGACCATTGGACTTGCTCTAAGACTGCTCTATGTTTTGTTTGTTTAATTAGCCATCGGATCAAATTGTGAAATCTCTCAAACGAACCAAAACTCCTATGTCGATTCCACCAAGAGGACCAAACTAGGTAAAGGCCGAGGCGGAAGACAGAAGAAACGTGGCAGCAATGGAGGATACTGGAACCCAAATTAAAGTAGCTGCTAAGAAGATCAACGCTGGGAAAGGCATAGTCGGCTACAAAACCGTACTATATTACTACGTTGGGAAACAACCAAAGGCGTAAAAGGGGATTGGTTAACAGCAACGAAGAAGACTTGTTTGATATGTCTGACGAGGACAGGTTCTTTGACGTTGATGCATTATTCAGTAATGAAGAAGAAGAAGATGGTGTCGATACTCAGCAGCAACAACAAGAGCAAAGTACACCGATTCCTCCTCCTCAAGGTCAAGACGACTCAACATCCGGGGATGTGATGACGAACGAAGACTATGACTTTCCGTATCTGTGACACTGATGAATTATTGGCAGATATGGACAAAGGCCATTACTTGTGTGGACCTCAACACAATGTATGAAAAAAACATATGTCTCTACTTGTGTCCTCTTTTATGCTTCTTTAATTAGTACAAGTTTCTTTATTCTGATCATTACAAGCGATAGAGATCGATCAAAAATGAGGAAAAAGAGAGAGTAACATACTCTATCGATTACAAGGTTTCAATGTGTCTCATGAATGAGTCAAGACTAAAATAGCTTGTAGGAATCCTGAATATGGAAGAAGATACCTTGGTACTCCAACTGTTTCTTGTCTGATATTTTCTTGTGTTTGGCGCAATCACATGAGATAAAAAGTGTGATCGTGTAAGTCCAACAAACGAAGATAGAATAGGATCACGAGTTATCTCTGTACGGCTGTTCCAGTCCTAAAAACATCCTCTGTAAATGTAAGTGATGGACCGGTTTTGTATCTAAATAACCGACCAATAACCGGATACCGAAATACCGGTTTTATACATAAACCGAATTTATTTTTAACCCTAAAGGCCAAACAAGCTAAACAAAGTTACACATCGTCTTCTTCACCTTCCGAACAGAGGATACAAGTTCGCCGACGTCGCTAGCTTCCTCTTACTTACTTAATTTGGGTAAACTTTCCTGCTTTCCTTTAGAAACGACGAAAAAGTTGAGATTTTTTGTTGAAGATTCATCTTGTTTCATTATCATCTCCCAAAATCCCGATTAGAGGGAGGTCCAGTAATTAAATTTTGTTGATTCTGTTGTCTAGGGTTTGAGAGGGCCTCTTTCATCTGCAAGTTGAGAATTTAAAGTCCACACATTTATGCAATTGTAAAATTTGATTAAAAAAAAAAAAAAATTCATACTTTGTTGTATAGTCATCTGAAGAATTTGTTTTTGTGTGATGGTTTCAGCAGCTGTTGAAGAAGGATGCAGAGTGAGGAATCTCACGAGCCTACGAATGGGATTTCCCAGGAGGAGGAGTCGAAGGAAACAATGAAGAGTAGTCAAAAGGCTGATAGGAAGAAAAAGAAGTTGAAAGAGAAATTGCTTAAGGAAGCTTCTAAGGCTGACAATAGAGGTGTTTGCTACTTGAGTCGTATCCCACCACACATGGATCACGATAGACTTCGCCAGATTCTCTCTCAATTTGGAGAACTTGGAAGGATTTATCTTGCACCTGAAAGTGAGTTTTTTTTTTTATATACTTTTTGAGTCCTTGTTTAATGTTAAAAACACGTCTTGGTCATTCTGTATTTTCGAAATTAGCTGATACATTAGTCAATTTCTATTCAGATGCTGAAGCACAAGTGCACCGTAAGCGGGCTGGTGGATTTCGTGGGCAAATATTTTCTGAAGGGTATGTTTAAAGATATGGGTTCAAAATACTTCTCCACATTGATAATTTGGATTCTTTTTAATATCTTATTCTGTTCGTTGACTGTAGGTGGGTGGAGTTTGCTAAGAAAAGTGTAGCTAAACGTGTTGCAGATATGCTGAATGGAGAACAAATTGGTATTCCTAATGAATCATATCAGTATGTATAGTTGACAACATGTTTAAGTGATTATTAATGTTTGCTGTCTTCTTTTCTCAGGGGGGAAAAAGAAGTCATCAATATACTACGATATTTGGAACATCAAGTACTTGACCAAATTTAAATGGGATGATCTTACTGAAGAAATCGGTATTGTTAACCACACAATTTCTCTGCTGAACTTCTTGACCATTTTACTTTTCTATATGATCTCTAATCTACAAAGGGATTGCTTTGTGCAGCATACAAAAGTGCTATACGGGAACAGAAACTAAACATGGTTCTTTCTGCTGCAAAGAGAGAGAAGGACTTTTATCTATCCAAGATAGAGAAGTCGCGTGCCATGACTGAGATAGATGCACGAATGGAAAAGGTGCTCACTCTTTCTAATATTGTATATTCAGAAATACTATTTTCTTATATGGTCGATGTCTTCTTGTCTGGAAATTTATTAGCTTGTGATCTCTTTATATTTGCTATCAAATCTTCTAGAGTTGACTTGTAGGCCCTCTCGTTAGGAGGAATTCTGTTGTTAGTTTCTCTCTCTGTAATTCTCACTACTCTAACCTGATTATTGGTTTGTAATGTTTCTGTTTTTGCGGTGGGCAGAAACGAAAGATTCAGGAAGAATCGGGTAGCAATGCTGAAGCAGCACCAGTCTTTCCGCAGAGGGTGATTCGCCAGTTTAGACAGAAGAATTCAATTAAAAATGAGACATCTCAGAGCAAGCCGGGGCTCTCCACGGATGTTCTAGCATCGGTCAGTACTCTTTCTCTTATGTTTGAAGAACAACTAAGTTTCTTTTAGTTGAATAGTGAGAGCATCACAGGTCGTCTACATAACAGCATATATAGTAGCAGCTTAGCCTGGGGTAGATCAATGTCAGCATATATAGTAGGTGCTTAAACCTGGAATCGTGCCCACATTGAAACCTATTGACCTAATGCATTGCTAGTCCAACTTATGTTTATAGACCTCATTGGCATTCCTAATGGCTCAAATCAGTATGCATAGCCAATCGGTTATATCTTAAGCTCAAGATTATAGACTCGTATAGTATCTGTGTGCAGGTTTACAACCCGAATCTGTCATATATATCTGACCCCACTATGGTTTTCATTGGCTGTTCCGGTTTAGCACAACTCATTTACATGCATATGTTATCAAATTTATGGTTTTGTCTATTCGTTTTGGCTGATTCAGGTATTCGGGGGTTCTTAAAGATTAAGAGGCATGTGAAGACACTGCGAATTGGTCATAGCTAAATGGAGAAATTAACGATCAGTTCCATTACATATGAATGTCATTTACCATTAGTTTCTGCATGTCAACAGGGAAAAGCTTCAGACACTTGTAGCATTGTGTGCTGATGAAAGCATTAAACAAATTTTGAAACTTTTGTGTTCTCTCTTAACAATCTTATTCTCTAAGGATACTTTTGTCAAGAAATTTATATACTTGACCTTCCCACCACCAAAAAAGCGACTTAAAGAAGTTTTTACGTACACAAACATTCATTATATGAACACATGAATACCAGACGGATACATCACATAGAAAGAAAAAAATCAATCTTCAACAAAATCGGGAGCCCAAGAGACTATGTGACATTATTGGTTTTGTGAGCAAAGCAAGAGACTGACATTAGTGGTCATCAAGACGACGAGAAGAAAGCAAGGGCTTTGGGAGATGAAGTTGCATTGCAGCTGCACCATGGCTTGTGGCTGATGAACGGTGAAGCCTGCAACGGAATGAGCCTTCATGATTTGTAGGGGCACAGATACAGATCGTTTTCCCCAACTGGTTGCTGTTGCTGAGCAGACCAAGCGAATCCGTCGACCACGACTTCCTCATCGACAATCCTCTCTTGTTTTTGTTGTCCTCTTCGTCCTTCACACGGCTAAACGGATTCTTGTTCTTGAATGAACCTCTGCTGCTACTGCTGGTCAGGCTCTTACTTGGTTTCTCCTCTGCCATGAATTTGGTGTACGATGAGTGATATGATTCTCGTGAGATGACTTAAAAAGACAAAGTGAAACTAGCGTATGTTGTGAACATTCAGGTGCGGTTAGAGCTGAATCAGATGAAAATAAACAAAAACAAACCAAATCTTTCTCTGCAGACAACGAGAAGCTCTATATAGATACGAAAATAGCAAAGACGTGACCGCTACCAACCTTTTTATAAACTATAATGTTTAGATGATCATGAACACGTAGTTGACGTTTACATGGTCAATTCATGCGTCTCTGGTATTCCTCAAAGAGGGGCTCTCCGGTTTCTCAAAAGGTACAAGCTTTTTCTAATATTGACATTTAACACGCAGTCAATTTTTACAGAGTCAACACTAGAAATAAAGCAAGCACAAGATTCCAGAAGAGAAAATAGTAAAAACATCCTTTTCATAACATAAAACAAGGTCTTGCATTACAATCATAAAAGTCATGTCCCAAGCTTATTTTATTTTATTTATAGAGATTAGAGACAGTAGAAGAAAACGGGAGCAAACTCTAAGCGTCCCTCTGAATCTTATTATCAGGACAACAATCCACTTCAAGAAGACCTTTTAGCCAGGAGGCCAGTTCATTTGGCGTCCTCCAATGAGATGAACATGAATGTGGTACACCGATTGACCTGCAAAACCAGAAGAATATGAGAAACATCACCAATCATGATGTCTCTTTATTTTCCATGTGTTGAATATGATAAAGGCTAATAGAAAAGTGGAGCTATATATAATATAAATACATACAGCCTTGAGGACCATCATTGATAACAATTCTGAAACCCTCTGCTAGGCCTTCTTGTTTTGCTACAAGCTTGGCAGTGTAGAGAAGGCGGCCCAAGATGTCGATGTGCTTTTCCTCAGCCTGCAGTAGAAGAATAATACGTTATTTAGTATTGTGTTTCTTTATGGGATCGAGTCTAATGACTGACATGCTCTTAGCTGAACATTTATTTAACTTATGTCTAGATTTTGTTTGAGAGAGTTCAATTTTGAGAGGTGTAAAGTGAAGAAATAGGTACCTTAGAGAGGCCAGTTAGGCCATCCCTCACTTTAGGAATAAGGAGGATGTGAACAGGACCCTGAGGCGTTATGTCCCTAAAAGCTAGAACCTGTAACATGATTTTAGCAAACATGCCAGGAACAGTTAATGAAGTATGTACAAACTACTGACAAGCTTTAAAGTGGTAAAGATATTAAGAAACAAATTTCGGTTGTTAACACTGACATTATCATAGCAAAAAAAACATAGTCAAACAGAGGCCATCTTTATATTTGATATTCATAGAATGCTTCAAATGGTAAGCAGACTGAGCTAGCTACTTAGAGTATCTCCAGATGTGCAGAAAATAGGATAAAGTCTATCAAAAGGGTTATAGGATATAAAAGGACCTTGTCATCCTCAAAAACCACGTTGGATGGGATTTCTTTGCTAATGATCTTGTCAAATCTGCATGTTACAACATCATCAATTCAGCTCAACAAAAAACAATTCAAACTGAATCTACAAACAAATAGGCTATATGGAAATGACCAAACATATAAATCAAAACGAGCTTCTTCTCTCAAACTCTCTCAAGTCATTTCTACTACAAAATTAAACAAAGATATTGCCATTTCAACAGTTATGCAACAGTTTCACTCTTCTAAGCACCTCAAACAAGTCTGTCACTGTACTCATCCATCATTACATAGTTAACAAAACCAACTTCATCACTACATCACAAAGGACAGCCCATTACTTTTTTTTGGCAATTGGAACAATAAAGCTACAACAACTGATGATCTACTAACAAATCGACCAGAGAAGGATGAGCAACAAAATTAAAGATCGTAACAGGGAGGGAAGGTTTTACATGGTGGGAGAATCGTCGGAAGGAGTGGCGGCGGCGAGAGCAGCTTCTTTCTCGGAAGCCATGACGGCGGAGACAGGTGAAATATGTGATGATAGAATTGAAACACGGTGGCTCATTAAAACCCTAGATTCGTCGACGGTACATCCAACAACTTCACCCGCCAATCTCTTTTTCGGAACCAATGATATTCTGCCACGTCATACACATTTTTTTTTTCAAGTTTATCTTATGGGCTTACTAGATCACAGAGCCCACAAAGCCCACTTCTTTATTGGTTACTCAATATTATTTGTCGACATCCATCAAAAATTATTAACTAAAACAAGCGTATTATTTTTATTTCACAATATGATTCTCACCAATATACATACGTTTAACATCGATGTTGAACAGAAAGGAAAGCTCTATGAAGAAGATGAAGATAAGCTCGAGAGGATTTGGAAATATAAATGTTTCTGTTAAGTATAAAATGTCGATGTACAATTGATTATATACAATCATAATCTATCCGGTACAAACCGGTTCACTAAACCAACATCAAATGTGTAAACCACATCATCACCTCTAATACTAATTATTCTCTCTCTCATTCTCGTAAATGTGGAAACTAGGGTTTCCTCTGTCTCCATATATATATATATATGTCCTTGTACAAACCTTTTGATTAATATATACAGAAAAACCCTAAACACTTTTCTGCGCCTCTGTTACTCGTATCTATGGTATCAGAGCCAGAATCTCTCTCTCTTTTTTTCTTTTTGAAACAATCTTAACCTAAAAAGAAGCAGATCTTTGACCATCATAACTATGGAGTATCTCAAACAATGTCAATCTTCAAACTCCTTCCGCTTCGTTGTTTCACCAGCAGCCATGGATGAACGAATGAGGAGAAGTTGCTTCATCGACGATTGTGGAATGAAAGACGAGTTGCGTGTGTTTGTTGTGAGGAATCCGTGATATATATTAATGGTTTTCTCTGATTTTAGTTTTGAAATCAATGATATTCCTTGTAAGCAACTCGTCTTCTTCCGTCCATAGTCGTTGATGAACGAACTTCTTTTTATTCTATTCTTGCTATGTTCTTTATCATCATTTTGGGAAGATGATATAATCTTTTATGAAATTTCTTATCTTCATTTGTTGTTTTCCCTGTTTTTAAACGTTTTGGATTTTCTATAAAAAGTTTTGGACTCAAAGCTATGAGAAAGAGAGTGTATATATATGGAGAAATATGAAAGACTTAAACCCCCAAAATAAATCTTTGGGAAATGTAGATCTTAATGAAATGTAAGAAGAAAGCACCAATCATATGAGACGAGACCATGGGTTCTTCAATATTGAAGAAATATTATTTGATCATGTTGTCGTAAACATGAGTTTGGAGTCAAATCTTATATAATCTTCATGGCTAAAGAGAGTCTATTTATCAAGGTGAGCTCATTGAGTATCAAGCTAAGACTCAGTTGAAGGTGTGGCAGAGAAATGCTCATATCATCCTCTGCATTTGTTCTTTTAGATCAAATTATTTTCTACGCAACAAACTAGCTGACCCAATTGATCTCAACAACTTTTAACACAAATGCAGTTCTTGCTTTATCAAAATAAATAATCGTCAGATCCTATTAACTTTTACGATATGTAGAGGTTAGAGGAAAAAGAAAATAAAACTAAAGTGGTCGTCTTAGACAATAAGTAAAAGCCAACAAAAGAGCAAAAAATAAAAAGAAGACAAGAAGTGAAAAAAAGTGATGACGAGTAGATTTGGACTTGGTATCATTGGATTCTACTTGGACCCCATGCATATGCTTAATGCTCAGAGTTCACAAACACATCATTAAGGCACAAAAGGGTTATTATCTAGGAATTAACTAAGTAAGAAATACTTTACAGCTTACAAAACTAAGATAAAACAATAGTATATTGATTGATATCTAATTAAAGTCAATTTGCATCTTTCATTATATATAGTACTGTCTCTTGTTATACCACAAACAGAAAGTAAAAGTGCGATTATGATGTTTGAACCATCCATCTATTCTATGTTAACGTGACCTGAAATATATCACATGCTCTGCTTAGCCTTTTTTTGACACTTTATTGAAAATAGAATATTATCCTTTAGGAATTTAATCGAGGAAATTCCTTAATATTAAAGTGTTTTTAATTGATTATAGATAGCCCCACTCTACTACTGGTCTTAATGATATTTTCTCCAATTGTTCTGTTTATTTGTCCAAACATGATTAATAGGCGTGATGGGTTATCGAATTAAACAACCATGCATGGGCCACGTAGTTAATAATTATCAACCTAACTAATTGTTTAATTCAGTCAATCTTGCTAACAAAAGAGATGGTTTACATTTTTACAAAATTACTCGCGTAAAAGCGATTGCTATATGCCACTGAGTTTATACCAGTTGATAAAAATATGTGCCACACACGATTCAATGAAATAAAAGCTCACTTTAATATACTTAGTAATTATAAATATAACTCGTGATGTTAACGGGTAAGATAGCTAGCTACATTTAAGGCAAAACTAATTGAGTTTTGACCTTTCAACTAAAAACATAGATTCCACCAAATGTAGTACTCATGACTACACGCCAAATGTTACAGTATCTCACCTCTCCCCAATAATGGTTGTTAACTTCCTTTTCCCTTTCCCATTTTTATTTTATAATGTTGGTAACTTTCGATATGCTTTTGCATATTTGTTTTATACTACAATAGTTAAGTAATCGAGATCACCTAATTTTAGTTAACATTACATGATGTAGAAGGATTTGACATATATATCCGCTGTTTTTGTTCGGAAATTGATATATCAATGATTATTTGGTTTATGTGTCTCGCTAATGCATGTTTTATTTTCTAATATATAGCACCTCAAAACTAATATTAAACCAAAACCCAAAAAAAAAAGAAATCATTAATATGACCTTTAGTCAAATCAAAACCAGTAATGATGTATTTTTTCTAACTCTTTATATATTGGATTTGTAAGTTTAGTATCTTATTATTAGATTATTTGCTTAAGGTGCAATAGATGGGGTAATAATAATTACAATGGTGGTTAAGGACTTAAAGGGATAGGGTCCTCTTCATAATTACTAATTAGATCCACACCAAAAGCTAAAGGGTCCGTGGTATAAACGCAATGTAAACAGCGCGTCGTTGCTTTTGCCCAATCCAACAAACCAAAAGACCCAGACACACTTACTGTCAACAAAATAATCGTTTCTTCTTTTTTTTGCACTCTTCGGGTTTCCCTAACGATGATGATGGTGTGAAAGAGAAAGAGAGAGTGAGAGAAAGAAGAAGAAGAAGAAGAAGCAGTTTTGAGGGGAGAGAGAGAGAGAGAGAGAGAGAGAGAGAGAGAGAGAGAGAGAGAAACAAAAGTGTCTCTTTATTTTTTTCTTTCTTTTTTGCTTCTCTCTGCATTGTTCATTTATCCTGTCGTCTTTGACGCTTTTGTAAAAGCTAAAAAAGAAAAAAAGATGCCAAACGACGACGAAGACTAGAGAGAGAGACTAAAGATCCAGCTGTTGTCTGTCTTTATTCTTCTTCTTCTTCTTCTTCTTCTTCTTCTTCTTCTTCTTCTTTTTCTTCTTCTTCGTTCTTCCACTCTTGAGATTCTTCTCTGTTTCTGGTTCTTGAGTGTGTATATCCGTAAGTTTGTGTTGTGTGTCTTGAGTTTAAATTGATTCTACTTGCTTTTCTCCTGAGTTTTTGTCGTTTCCTGTTTCATGACGTCGATGTTTGGTTGCAGAAATTTAGACATTCTCAATTTAGTGTAATGCAATTGTATATTTCATTTCTTGTTATGTCTCTTTGTCCTTTTTTCCTATGAACTGGATACTAGATAGAGAGCTCAGTTTTCTTCCAATTCAGATCAATAAAACTAATTTGAATCTTTATGTCAAACGTCAAAGATTGATCCTTGTTTCACTTATAAGGTTCATCTTGCTTGCACTTTCTCTAGTAGTCTGTAATCTCGTGTTCTTGATTTGAATTATTTAATGATTCTTGATTTGCTCTTGAAACAGATAAAGATCCTGGAAAAAAATGACTAAAGTTTGTCCTGAAATCGAAGAAGAGACATTGTCTAAATCAGCTGTTCCAGTATCAGTAGATGTGAGCTTTGCTTCTGATCATTTTCCAACTTACAAATTAGGACCTGATAACCAGATCGTAGAGGAACCTAAGGAAGATGATAAAGGTCCATCAGTGAAAGAGACCGTCGAGAAAGAGAGCGAGCTTTTGTCTGATCAGCACAAGCGGCTTTCGGTCCGTGACCTCGCTAGTAAATTCGACAAGAACTTGGCTGCAGCTGTTACTTTGGCTGATGAGGTTTAGTTTCTACATAGCTGTTCTCTCTGTTCTGTTTTCATTCAACATTTCTCTTCTTTTTTTTGTTTAAATCTGTTTTTTGCAACTCTCTTTTTTAGGCTAAATTAAGAGAGGTGGCTTCTTTGGAAGGACATGTTATGTTGAAGAAGCTAAGGGATGCTTTAGAATACATGAGAGGACGTACGGATGGACAGAACAAGGAAGATGTGGAGGCAGCTATCTCCATGGTTAACATTTCTTTTATCACATTTTACATAAAGTTCTTTTTACATTCTGGATCTAATGTTTTTTATGAGACTTGGGTCAAATTGTGATGTCTGAGAATAGGTTGAAGCTCTAGCTGTGAAGTTAACTCAAAATGAAGGTGAATTGATTCAAGAAAAGTTTGAAGTAAAGAAATTAGGAAACTTCCTCAAGCAGGTCTTGCTACTAGAGTATAGATTGATATTGATGCAAAAATGTGTCGACTTAAGCTGATTAATGTTACTCTCATGATGACAGACTTCAGAAGATGCAAAGAAACTAGTAAATCAAGAAAAGTCATTCGCTTGTGCTGAGATCGAAACTGCAAGAGCCGTTGTGCTGAAACTTGGAGAGGCATTTGAAGAACAAGAACGGATTTCTGAAGCTTCTAGAGCTCAGGGGCCGGTTAGTATTACTACCTAGTCCAGATACNAATACCAGGTACATATAGTTTACAGTAAAGTTTTCTAGTCAACTCATGTTTTCAGTTTATAGGATGTAGAGAAATTGGTTGAGGAGGTTCAAGAAGCTAGGCAAATCAAACGGATGCATCACCCAACAAAGGTGCTTCATCAATTTCTAGTAAGGCCACATTAAAAGTTATGAACTCTATGTGTTATAAAAGACTATGTTGTAATCCAGGTGATGGGCATGCAACACGAGCTTTATGGTTTAAGGAATCGAATCCAACAGAAGTATATGAACTCTGTTAAGCTTCATAAAGAGGTATGTTTTTCTGCGGATTCAGTTTTCAACATATTTGCTCTTAAGTTTATTTGCTAGATTTGGTCTTTGCTCACTTCTTTGTTCTTGCCTTTATCAACAACCATCAAACATTTCAAGATAGCAATAATCAAGAGAGCTGAGGAATCCAAGTCCTGTCCATTTGTTCTGGAAGGCAAACAAAGTCTCGGCTCTTGCTTAAGAATCCGTGTTAATGCTTCAGAAAATGCTCCTGATCTTTCCAACTGTTCGATTCAGTGGTATCGTGCAGCATGTGAAACTAGTCGAAGGGAAGCTATATCTGGTATTTGGTCCTATCTCTTTGCTTCATCATTTGGTTTTTAGTTAATGAAGGTTTAGCTTGAGCAGTTCATTGTCTTTGCTCTTAGGTGCCATCCAATCGATGTATGCTCCAGAACCATTTGATGTTGGGAGGATCTTACAGGCAGACATTCTTTCAAATGGACAAAAATTCACAGTTACAACCGATGATCCAGTTGATCCTGGTTGGTATTACAGAAACTATAGACAGATACAAAGATATTAAGTGGACAATAAAGCTAATGTCTGGCTTATTGAACTGCAGATTCTGCCTTGCAATCACGCGTTGAGTCTCTCATGCGAAAATCTAATAGTGAATTCAGTGTATGTTACAACATTTTCTTCAACAATTTCAGAATGAATGTTAATAATTATGTTGTGATATGCTGAACATTTCAAACTCTGCTTCAGGTGGTTATAACACAGATGAATGGACAAGACTATGCATCCCGGTCTCATATCTTTACCATTGGAAAGACAAGGATAAAGCTGTCTCGAGGATGGATCTCAAAGGCGAGAGAAATATATTCGACATCCATGCAGGTATCTTATACTCTTTCTTCATTCTATTTCACAGAAACGTTTCTTTAATTTTCAAATGAATGATTCTTACAAGTTTGTATGGCTTTTTGGTATAAAAAATTATTCAGCTTTGTGGAGTTAGAGGCAATATAAAGAATCCTACCAAGGCGTTGTTCTGGCAACCAAGAAAGAGTCCAACTTTCATACTTACCTTTGAATCAGAACAAGAACGTAATGCAGCAATAGTCCTTGCTCGAAAATACGCTTTCGATTGCAATGTAAGCAAAAACTAATATGATGTCAAATCTTTCTGTTAAAATGCTCTTCTCAGACTCTCAAAATCACAGTGGTTTTGTACTTTATACCATTTAAAACTGAAAAGACAGGCTTGCTTAAATCTGCAGGTTTCACTTCTTGGTCCAGATGATTGAGTGATCAGTGAAGCAGACAATGTCATTAACGAACCACCTGATTTTTTTTTCCCCTGACGCCGGATTTTCTTGTTCTGTGTGTTTGTGTGCGGCTACTTTTTTTTGTGTTTTTTCGCACTGGTTCAAAGAAGGAAGGTGCATGTTTGGGTTTTCTACTGATCATTCAATGTTGCTGCATAGAGTTTTATTATAGGCAGCAGGTTTCTTCTTTCTTTCTTTTACTTGATCATCAGTTTGATATGGCCACCATTTCTATTTGTTTGGTTTGTTTGTTTGTTTGATTGTTTTAATTTTTGTTTCACTTAGGACTCAACATTGTTAATCAGCTTATGAGTGATGAGTATGAGATCAAAATCAAGAGTGGTTTGTATCTGTTACCAGATTCTGAGACTTTTCTCCTTTTCTATTATTAGCATGTCTCAAAATATATTGTATGTGTTTGAACAAAGTACTGTATGAAAAAAGTAATTCTAAAACTGTGTTTGATCAAACAAAAGGGTGCTCAAGGAGATTTTGAGGTGGCGTAATCCAGATATTCTCATATGGATTTTGTTTTTTCCATTTCAAACAAATCTTACTCTCTTCATCAACCTTATACCATATGCAAGTCCTCTTGAATCCATGGAAAACAGAGAGACACAAACAGTTTCTGATTCCACTCGGCTTCTGCTGCTCGGCTCTCGATTCAGAAGACAAGCCGCTTGCGTAGATTGTCAAGCCTCCCAGTGTTTTCCTCCCAGTCCATGTAAAACTTGTAATGTCAAGTTTAAGCACTGTCGGGTTCATGTGTCTGTACATGTAAATGAGAAAGATATCTCCTTGGTGTTCTGTCATGAAGCATCCGTTGCTTCCAGGACGTTTGAGAGGTCGCCCGGGAAGAATATTCCAAGAATTCAAAGATGAGTCGAAGAGCGCTAAGCAACCGGTATTAGTGAGGCAGTAGAAGACACCATTGGAGTAGACAATCTGCTCGAAAGTGTTGAAGTTTCGCGGTAACTGATTCTTGAACTCATATGTGTTCCACTCTTTAGCATTAGCAGAACATGTCTTGACGGTGATGTAATTCCTAGAGACATAACTGACTGTGAACAAGACACAACTAGTTGAAGTAGGAGCACAAGAGAAAGCCGTTATTTGATCATATGCATTCCAAAGCGGAGGCACGGGTATGCGATCTCGAGTAAATGGATTGAAGAAAAGGAGTTGATAAGTATTAGCATTGTACATGAGTAACCAACCATCTTTGGAGTAACAAACACGAAACCAGGATAAGTCAGGAAACTGAAGATTGTATTTTTTCTGCATTGATGGGTCATAAAGCTCAAAGGAGTCGTCTGTTTTGGAGAAGTATACAAGCCAAGGAGATGTATCAACCACTCGAAGAGAAACACAAGCTTCGTGCCATGTTTTGCAGACAACAGAAGCACGGATGTTGTCTTTTAAAGGGAGACGAGAAAGTACCAGTTGTAAGAGATCAGAAGGAAGCACTATCAAAGTTTGGTCCTTTGCTTTCTCATTCTTACTCTTCTTCTTCTTTTGCGTCTCCTTCTTCTTCGACCTGTATAAGTAAAAAACCCAAAGTCTCAAAAAATTGAAAGCTACAACATTTAAGGGTAAAGGAAACTAAGGTGAGTCCAAAGCTTTGAAATTTACAAAATCCCAATTTGAAAAGGAAAGGATGAAAGCGGACTCACGATCCAAGCTTCGACCTTCTTCCGGAACCCATGGTGAAGAAAGCCACAAGATACGAGAGTCGAATCTCCTGGCCGCTAAGATTGGGTCAACGACAGATCCAATTGGTGATCTCTGATCGAAGTCATCCCAACGGACTTGGTTGACTTGTGTGGGAAACAGTCCGGTTCGGTTTAATACGGTTAACGAACAAGTAAATTAAAATGCTACAAACAAAATATATATTAGTAAAAGCGAATAAATTTATCTGTAAAAACGTTATGACCCAAAAAGTAGAGTGAAACGACGTCGTTTCAAAGTCCCTCATTTATATACAGATATACTTATTGAACGATAATGTCAATGTTCATTTCAAGTTCTTCACTCTTTCAGCAGAAGGAAGAGAGAGATAGAGATAGCCAAAAAAAATGGAGGCATTGGTTTGCCGGAAATTGGGAGATCCGACGGCGACGAAGCCAGGTAGTCCAGAATCGCCGGTGGAAGTGAGCAAGACTCATCCGATCCCGCCTTTGAATTCAGATACGGCCGTGAGAGTCAGAGTTACAGCTACGAGCTTGAATTACGCCAATTACCTTCAGATTCTCGGAAAANATAAGTATTAGCATTGTACATGAGTAACCAACCATCTTTGGAGTAACAAACACGAAAATAGGATAAGTCAGGAAACTGAAGATTGTATTTTTTCTGCATTGATGGGTCATAAAGCTCAAAGGAGTCGTCTGTTTTGGAGAAGTATACAAGCCAAGGAGATGTATCAACCACTCGAAGAGAAACACAAGCTTCGTGCCATGTTTTGCAGACAACAGAAGCACGGATGTTGTCTTTTAAAGGGAGACGAGAAAGTACCAGTTGTAAGAGATCAGAAGGAAGCACTATCAAAGTTTGGTCCTTTGCTTTCTCATTCTTACTCTTCTTCTTCTTTTGCGTCTCCTTCTTCTTCGACCTGTATAAGTAAAAAACCCAAAGTCTCAAAAAATTGAAAGCTACAACATTTAAGGGTAAAGGAAACTAAGGTGAGTCCAAAGCTTTGAAATTTACAAAATCCCAATTTGAAAAGGAAAGGATGAAAGCGGACTCACGATCCAAGCTTCGACCTTCTTCCGGAACCCATGGTGAAGAAAGCCACAAGATACGAGAGTCGAATCTCCTGGCCGCTAAGATTGGGTCAACGACAGATCCAATTGGTGATCTCTGATCGAAGTCATCCCAACGGACTTGGTTGACTTGTGTGGGAAACAGTCCGGTTCGGTTTAATACGGTTAACGAACAAGTAAATTAAAATGCTACAAACAAAATATATATTAGTAAAAGCGAATAAATTTATCTGTAAAAACGTTATGACCCAAAAAGTAGAGTGAAACGACGTCGTTTCAAAGTCCCTCATTTATATACAGATATACTTATTGAACGATAATGTCAATGTTCATTTCAAGTTCTTCACTCTTTCAGCAGAAGGAAGAGAGAGATAGAGATAGCCAAAAAAAATGGAGGCATTGGTTTGCCGGAAATTGGGAGATCCGACGGCGACGAAGCCAGGTAGTCCAGAATCGCCGGTGGAAGTGAGCAAGACTCATCCGATCCCGCCTTTGAATTCAGATACGGCCGTGAGAGTCAGAGTTACAGCTACGAGCTTGAATTACGCCAATTACCTTCAGATTCTCGGAAAATACCAGGAGAAACCTGCTTTACCGTTCATCCCTGGCTCCGATTACTCCGGAATCGTCGACGCGATTGGTCCCGCCGTCACCAAATTCCGCGTCGGAGATCGTGTTTGTTCCTTCGCCGATCTCGGTTCCTTTGCTCAGTTCATCGTCGCCGATCAATCTAGCATGTTCCTTGTACCCGAAAGATGCGACATGGTTGATGCAGCTGCGCTTCCTGTTGCGTTTGGGACTTCTCATGTAGCACTTGTTCATAGAGCTCGTTTAACATCTGGTCAAGTAATTATATCTCATCTCCCTGATTTGTGGTTGATGTGAATCTGAGTTAGTAAAGGTTGAGACTTGAGAGATTCCATTGATTTTGATGCAGGTGTTACTGGTTCTAGGTGCTGCTGGTGGTGTTGGCCTTGCAGCTGTTCAAATCGGCAAGGTTTGTGGAGCCATTGTTATTGCAGTTGCTAGGTATATATATGCTGGTTTCCATTTTTTGGGTTCAATGGACTTCGATTCTTGGTTCTGGTTTTTGAGTCTCTTGCTTTTTGAACAGAGGAACTGAGAAGATTCAGCTGTTGAAATCAATGGGAGTGGATCATGTTGTTGATCTAGGCACTGAAAATGTTATCTCAAGTGTTAAAGAGTTTATCAAGACAAGAAAGCTTAGAGGAGTTGATGTTCTATATGATCCTGTTGGAGGGAAACTAACCAAAGAGTCCATGAAAGTTCTGAACTGGGGAGCTCAGATTCTTGTGATTGGTTTTGCCAGCGGTGAAGTACCCGTCATCCCTGCTAATATAGCCCTTGTTAAGGTAAATGATTTGTCTTTTACTAGAGAAGAAGGAACTTTTTTTTCTTGAGAGAATCAAATCTTCATAAGTTGTAGTAACGAATTGGTGCAGAACTGGACGGTTCATGGTCTTTACTGGGGCAGCTACAGGATCCACCAACCTGGTGTCCTTGAAGATTCAATCAAAGAGTTACTTTCATGGCTTTCCCGAGGATTGATCACTATTCACATCTCTCATACCTATAGTCTCTCCCAGGTAAAAACATCAATTTTCTTCATCTTCATGATATCAAAACTCAAAACATGTAACTAAACGCTCACCATTTGGTTTACAGGCCAATCTTGCATTTGGTGACCTCAAAGACAGGAAGGCAATTGGAAAAGTGATGATTGCTCTCAACCACAAGACTGGCCTGTCTTCAAAACTATAGACTCTCTGTGACCATAGGAGAACACTGGTGCTTTATTCTAGTAATAAGGTTATTGTAATAGCCATGTATGCTGCACCATCTTACATTTTATGTTCGGTCTATAATCCCCTGTCTTTGTAATTTATCAGACCACATTCTGACGTGAAATTTAATAATCATACTTGGATCGCAGTTTGATTTCCAGAAATTAGTGTAGATATAAATCCTTTGTATATACAATGTTTCAATCAAGAATACAATTCCTTCAATCAAGTAATGCTTGGAAGTATCAAACCGTAATGCAGTTTCACCAAATCTATATACCGAGCCAATGCTTTATGTACATAAAAATCGAAGCAAGCACGTGTTCTGACTATCTCGCGCTCTACGAGTTCAGGAACCGGGAATGTTCAAGCTGAGTCATCTCTCCTCCATTCACTGGATCGAAATTGCACCTGTAGAAACTGTAAGGCCGATGAATCAGATGTGTGGTTCTTGGTTATTTTATGTTTTTTTGATATTCTAACTTGTGTGGTGGAACCACATATATGACTACTTGTGGATGATGATGTGAATATATTCAAAGAGATTTAGAAAGTCTTCCTTACCTTCCGTCCATGCCGATAATCGCAATTGTGTTCTGAGCGCCAAATGCTGCAAAGTATTGAGTGACTTCGGGTACATGGAACTGAGAGAATGACCATTCCGAGCTGAAATATTTTGGTAGAACTCCTGCAACAATGTCTGAAAATGTTAGGTACCAGGCAAAAGCATGAGCTAATCCTTGATTTGCTAACTTGAAAGCTATGAAATGGAAAAAATAATAACTTTGTGACACATAAAATTTCCCAAGGTTTCTATAAGCCACAAGCTTCTATAAAGTTCACTGACTTTTTCATGAACCAAGAAGCTATTTCTTGGAAGTTTCACTTATGTATTCTCTCAATATACTTAAATTTTCTGTCCTTTCACTCCATAAGCATTTTTTAAGAGAAACAAGGCATATCAAACGTACTTCACGGTAACAGTCATTTCAGATATTCTCCTAATTTTCTACCTTACCTCTCAGAAAAGACAATGACGAACCAGGGTTGGCACCACTGGCTGGAGAAACAAGAGACTGCAGGGAATTTGAAGAAGTCTCATGTTCAGTGGAGTTGGCGTCCTCCCTAATGACCCTCACTCTAAGAGAGAAGATGTGAACAGTCCCCTTGTCGCTTGATACCGCAAGCCACTGCACGTTTGGTGATAGAGCAATGCTGTAGATATCTGCTCTGTCCACGCCTCTTCGGACCTGTAAACAAAGCAGCATTGGATTTCACTAACCAGACTAATTTATCAGTAATGAGCATATAAAACTAGCATATGCTCTGCATAAGATTCCGTTACTGTTATTAACAGCTATTGAGTAACTAAATCATGACAGATGTGTTTGCTCAACCATTTACTAGACAGAACCCGTATCAAACGTGACTTAAATAGCATATGGTACAGTGATGGTGTTAAGAAAATTGAAAGCTAGTTCATAGTTACCAGACCTCTTGCAAACGAGTTCCGTCCATTGTGTTGAAAATTCGAATCAGGGTTCCCTTTGTACTGGCAGTTGCAAGGAGCAAGCCATCCAATGTCATGGTCATGCACGCGATATTAGAATCATGAGCATTAATGATTTGAACCATGTTAAGCCCAAAATGTTCAACTCGGACCTGTCCTCGACGAATACCTGGACAGGCCAGCACAGATGTATTCATATGATGAGAGAGGCAACATAGTCCCCTTGGATTTGCCAGATTTTCAATCTGATGAAGAAGTCTTAGATCCAGGAAATTGTAGACGTATATCTTGTGCTCAAGAACAACAACAATTCGATCTCTTCTTAACTTCACTGCACGAATTTCCGAACGAAAAGAAAATTCACTGATGCAGCGGCTCTGATGATCATCCCAAATCAAGACTTTATTAGAAGGGTACTGATAGTTAGGTCCACCACCAACAAGGGCCAAGATATTACTCCGGAAAAGCATCTCTACAATTTTAAACCCTCCATCCTTGAGCTCTCGCCTGAAAGTTTCCTTGAAAGGTTGGCAATTATATATACGAAAACCATGGCTCGTGCCAGCAGCAAAACAGCTGTAATCCTGATTCCAAGAAACAGAAACCAACTCTGCTTCGTCACTTTCTCCAAACTCTGGNTTCACTGATGCAGCGGCTCTGATGATCATCCCAAATCAAGACTTTATTAGAAGGGTACTGAGAGTTAGGTCCACCACCAACAAGGGCCAAGATATTACTCCGGAAAAGCATCTCTACAATTTTAAACCCTCCATCCTTGAGCTCTCGCCTGAAAGTTTCCTTGAAAGGTTGGCAATTATATATACGAAAACCATGGCTCGTGCCAGCAGCAAAACAGCTGTAATCCTGATTCCAAGAAACAGAAACCAACTCTGCTTCGTCACTTTCACCAAACTCTGGTTCTGGAGGCCCATGAGAGTTTGAAATGAAGGTATTCCGGGAGTCATAACCACCTGGTTGGAGGTTCTTATGGGAGTCCATTTTCCCTTATAATATGTGAAGCGTTGCAGTTATAGCAAGCTGAAATCAATAACCAAGAAAGAAGAATTTTAAGATTGATTTGACTTCATAAAACACACTGTCCAGAAAATCCAAACAATGGAGCTGAACGACTAAACTTCAAGAGTTTGTGTCATGCCAATCAAACACAAGTTCAAAGCATCGACAATACAACACTGAAACGCTTCAGAATCTGATTCCAACAAAGACTAATACAATTCCTTAATAGAAACTTAAGCTAATCCAACGCCAAAGTGCCAACAGATGAACAAGCTCTCTCTTTTCTCAGATATGACAGACTAGTGACGATATAACACAGGTCAGTCACAGTCAAATGTATCCAAAAATCACTTCCATACTAAAAAAAAATCCCCAAAAGGAAACCATGTAAGAAATCAAAATTCCACAATTGATCAAACCTCACCTACCTAAAAACCCTATCTGTTCAGTGTTCATCAGACATTACGATCAACAAAACCACCGAGGCAAGTTCATACTCCTAAATCCTAACAAAGGATCCACAATTCCAATTTCGTATACAATCAATCCAACAATCGCGTAAGAAACAATACACAACATACATAGCAACCACAATTTCAGATTCCAATCAAAACAACTTTGTGTTTTGATTCGAACACAAAACACAATGAAGATGAACAAAATCCTCACTGGAGCGCGAAGAATCAAACAACGATATTTTGAAAATCGATAATGCTGTTTCAATAAACGAACAAATCTCGATCCTGATTCTATAATCTTCTACCTTTCTCCTCAAAATCAATGACTTCGCTATGAGAGAAGGTTCGTCTCGGTCTCTGTATACTAACTTGTTTGATTTTTTTTTAATCTTCGTAGAAAAATTCAGAACTTTTTTTTATTTTCTTTTTAAATTCGTTGTTAATGGGGTCAGTCAACTGTCGTCATATACAATTAAACTTTATTTCTAATACAAGTAAAGTACTGTATATAGTTTAAATTAAAATTCGTATTAGCTTAATGGGCTTAACCTGGACCAGGCCCAAGCGGGCCTATATTTCAATTCAATCCGGTCAGCATCGAAGTATCAGCTCCGGTGACGGGTTTTGACTCCGATGCTCTGACTCGTTGATCCATAAATCGAACACTATCTCGCTCGTGTTTTTCTGCATTTTCTCTCAATCTAAAGGGGGGGGGAGGGAGATTATATAGTTTTTGGTGAAACCCTTTGTCTACGATTCGATCTAAAACCCTAAAAAGAGATGGTGAAACCCTCCGATTTCAAAGCAGTTCACAGACTTGTTCAATCGCATTACAGTCGATTTAACGTGGTCACAGCAACGGGCCGGTCAAAGCTCTCCGCTTTGTCGTCTCCTGCTCTTCCTTCAAATGGGGTTTCTCAGCTTCAGCCAAACTCCGGTTTCCACAGCTTTTCGTCGAGACCCATATCGAAAAACTTTGGCTTTTCCCAGATTCTTCCTTCGAATGGGGTTTCTCAGCTTCAGCCTAAGACTTGTTTCCACAGCTTTTTGTCGAAACCCACTTCGAAAAATGTGGGATTATCCCAGATTCTATCAAGTCCTAAGCTCGTACCGAGTTTGCAGAATTGTGGCGTAGCCTTGGTTAAGCCCAAATGTGTTAATATGAACTTTGCATCGGCTTTTAGATTGTTTTCGAGCTCTGGATTTAGAAAAATCGATGGGAATTTCGCTAGGAAGCTTGTTGACAAGCCAATCCAAGCTGTTAGTTCGACGTTTGCTAGATACAGAATGGCTTTAGGGTTGCACGTTGACGCATTTTGGAAGAAGAATAACCTTTTGGTGTTTGGAGCAGTAGCTGTGTTTGTTTGTATTTTCTTGTGGAGGATCATGTTTGGAATTGCTAGCACATTCGTGGGTCTCTCTGAGGGAATGGCCAAGTACGGCTTCCTTGCTCTCTCCTCTGCTATTGTTGCATTTGCTGTAAGTATTAATCTCTCTCCGTGCTTATCTCTGACAACTCTGGCATTAACTTGAACTTTGAGATACAACTTTGGATTGATTCAGTGGTGGGTCTCTGAACTCACAGCTATGACATATTTAAAGTCTGAATCTTCCTTTGCAACTGTATTGTTTTGTTAATCTTTATAGCCTTCAACTTTCTATCAAGGATTGTAAATACTGTTGTTAACTTTGGTTTGTTATCATTACATTCTCCTTCTCTGATCTTAATAGAGTTATAACTGCTCATTGTAATATATCTGTGTACATATCTGTTACTAGGGTTTATACCTTCGCGCAAGGTTCACGATAAATCCCGATAAAGTCTATAGGATCACCATGAGGAAGCTCAATACGGCGGCTGGTGTTCTTGAAGTTATGGGTGCTCCTCTGGCAGGATCAGATTTGCGTGCTTATGTGATGTCAGGTGGTGGCATAACATTCAAGAAATTCAAGCCATCAATTAGGAACAAGCGTTGCTTTCTCCTATTCCCGGTTCAAGGTTCTGAGAGAAAGGGCCTCGTTAGTGTCGAAGTCAAGAAGAAGAAAGGCCAGGTTTTTGCTTTCTCTACCTTCCCTTTACGTAAAGAACCCATTCTTCTTAGATTGATCACATTGTTATCTTATCACTATTATTGTTAGTAATCTGTTCCAAAAAGTTTTCCCAGGTTACCTTCAAAATAAGCCATGTAAACATGTTAGGTGCTTTTAGTAAAGAGTTCATTAACAATGCCACTTTAACTAATGATGTTTTATGGTCTTGAATATTTTGGTGAGGTTTGGGGTTCTCTATAACAAAACCTAGGGTGTATCTTATTATTTGCTTTGGTTGGTTATTTATTCTTCATTTGCTTCTTTGACTCGGTTTCTGTTCTAACTGTAAAAGATATCGGTATCTAAACCTCTCTGCGAGTTTTGGTGTATATCTGATGTTGATGTCTGTTTTTTCTCAGTATGATATGAAGCTACTGGCAGTGGATATTCCAATGGCGTCTGGTCCTGATCAACGCTTATTCCTTATTGGTGATGAAGAAGAGTACAGAGTCGGTGGTGGTTTGATCTCTGAGCTAAGAGATCCTGTGGTGAAAGCAATGGCAGCTACCAAAGAGTTTGATAATCTTGACAGAATTGAAGAGGAAGAAGACGCTGAAAGAGAACTTCAAGAAGCGGAAAGAAAGCAGCGTGAAGAAATGGAACTTGAAGAAGCGGAAAGAAAGGAGCGTGAAGAAATGGAACTTGAAGAAGCGGAAAGAAAGGAGCGTGAAGAAATTGAACTTGAAAAAGCGGAAAGAAAGAAGCGTGAAGAACTTGAGAAGCTCGAAAAATCGAGTTCTTAGTTGGTTCTATCAGACATTCACACAAACTTAACATCTTCAGTGGGTATAGAACATCACCACAAATCTGTGTAAAACCATAACTTTCAAACTTTTGCAGAATAAATTGCCGAGTTTTTTTACTGTTTCAGGGTTTGTAATTTTTCAGAAGAAAAGCTGCATTTTATCCTATGTAAACCGGTTTTGGCTAGAAGAAGGATAATGTTTTTGTCATTCCGTTAAGTACCGGTTTAAAGAGTCAAGGCTGTATGAGACTATCATATCTATGTGGTCTTTGACCAATTTCACCATTTTACAAAATTAGCAAGCTGTTATTATGGTTCATCAAAACCACCTGCATCATCAAGAAGATATAGTTTTCCAACGAAGAACCAAATATACGTTTATCATTGCTTCTATCGAATCTTCTTGCGACTCCCTCCCTTATCTGATGAATTCTTCTTGTTTTTCCTTCTGAATCCTCTACAGAAAATTGTGATCTTTGGATCTCTAGTCTTTAGGGTTAAAACTGTTCTCAATACAAGAACACCAAAACACCTAATTTGAAAGGATTTAAACGTTAATAATAAACTCTCTCAAATCCCTTGTTTTTTTTCCACACATAGATTCGATCAAGGTCACAAATTAACCTTGAGATGTGTCATTTGAACCTCTCTTTTTCAAGATTATTGAAACATAAGGGTTTTGATTTTCGTTTTGGCCTGATGAAAATTTGATTCAGGGAGTGAATGCTGAGCCAATGAGAAGCAAATTTGGATTTGATTGTGTAAAGAGTTGATGGGAAATCGTTGTGCAAGAACACCTTGTTGTAGAAAGGTAGTATAATTCTTTTTCTGATAAAGCTTTTTCCCCAAAAATGACAAAATCTTTGAATGTTCCAATGTTGTAACAATTCAATGTTTCATTAATAGCCATAGCTTGAGAGAAAAAATGAAGAATATGTGTCCATATATGTGTTTACAGTTATGGTCATGTATATGCTGCTGCTGCATCAATAACAACAAAAACAAAAACAAGACTCAAACCCGAAGCCAACACGGGTCCAAAGGTAAGGTCCATCCGGTGAGCAGAATCGAGAAATGGGAAGAAAATATCACAGAAGCTAACAGTAATGGCAAGATTGTAAGCTTGCTTTTTCAAATTATATTTTCCACTTTTAATTATCTAGTCTTCTGAGAGTAACTAGGCTAAATCATTCAATCAAAAACAGCTCGTGGTGAATTTCAGCGCGCCATGGTGTGTACCTTGTAAGAAGATAGAACCAGTATTCAGGGAGCTTGCTTCTAGATACCCTTCAATGATATTTGTAACGGTTGATGTCGAAGAACTCGCTGTAAGTAAACTAAAAAAACTTATGTATTTTGAGAAGAATGATCATCGATTGTTTTAGGATTTGAGATTGAGTTGGTGAAAAAAACAATACACAGGAGTTTAGTAATGAGTGGAATGTGGAAGCTACACCAACGGTAGTGTTCCTTAAAGATGGAAGACAAATGGATAAACTTGTTGGTGCAGAAACCTCAGAGCTTCAGAAGAAGACAGCAGCAGCAGCAGATCTATTTCTCAAGAATCCATAAACTCTAACACACACACACAACAGAACAGAGTTAGGTTTTTCCATTGTCTGTCAAAAACCACAAGTTACTTGCGGATGAAGTAAGTATCATGAGTTCTTTTTATTGCTTTGTTTGGGATTATCTTATCCTTACAGATCTGATTTTATAAAACTAATGCTTTTTATCAACATTCAAAACTATGACTCAGACAAAATCTTGTATCTGGCTGACAAAAACACAACATGGAGATGAAGAAGAGTTTGGTGATGAAGGTTTATTAGCAGCTACGGCTCTGGCTCTTCTTTAGAGCTCTTTTCTGCAGATACATATTTTATCAAGTGGTCACTAAACGAATGGCTTCTTGTGCATATTTGTTTCTTTTAATAATTTTTATTTCTAATTTCACTGTGTTATTTCTATCTGAAAACCTAAAGAAGAAAAAGAAAACGTCAAACACGGTATAGAAAGAAAGAACTTTCGATAGAAAAATATTCACCAATAAATTACGTAATTTTCAAACCCAAAACATGGTTTTGTCAACAGTAACCATTTGCTTTATGTTGGCAAATTACTAAGATGCACGTTGATTTCTTTCTTATTTTTAAAATTATGATTAACCCATGACGTTTCGATTCGTTCTTTCTTGATATAAAAAGCTATTAAAAACAAAGAAATAATTATAAAGGTGTGTTTCTTGGCGATCTCCAAAGTTGACTCTTCAAATCCAAATCGTTAAGACCTAATTAAAGAACTGGACCTCAACTTCCAAATCCAGTGGTGATAATAATCAATGCAACAACTTCTAGATCTTAATTTTCCAAACAACAAAAACGAGAAGAAGCAAATTTTTAATAAATAAATTAGTATATACAAGTCTGTTAAAGCATCATTACCTTGACCATTACACATTTTGATTTTTATAAAGCAAATATTTATATATTCGTTATTGTACTTCATGACTTCATGTGCCTGATCTGATTCATATTATATACCTCCTCCCCTGCTACTTGCTTGCTTGAAAGATCACCAACAAACTTTTATACCCAGAAAGAAAAAAAAGATCATTCATCAACGATAAGTCAATCACCAAACCATGATGAAGAAGAAGAAACAGAGCAGATCCCAATCTTCTACTAAGAAAACTCTTGAACCATCCTCGGATTCATCACCTTCACCAAGACTGCTCTCCATTATCCGTTCTAAGGTGTGACTACTTCTCTCTCTCTTTATCATCTTCTTCTGTCTCTTCGAAATCTTTGATTCTTCCTATTGCAGGTTACTCGGGTTCTGGATTTGAGCTGATATTCTTGTTTTTCTGTTTTGTTCTTTGTAGTTGGCAAGTGGTAAAGACTTGAAGCATATGTTCCGAGGCATGAGGAGTAAACCCGTTCCCGGATTATCTTCTCAGTCTAGAATCGTGAGATGTCCCGAGTGCCACAAACTTCTCCAAGAACCTTTAGATGCGACTTCCTACCAATGTGGTGGATGCGACTCGATTCTTCATGGTACGATAGCCTTCTTATCTCTCTACACACGTTTACAGGTAACCAACCTCATGCATAAGTGTTTTCCGTTTCTTATGTTCTTTCTTTGAATGCAGCAAAACGTTTGGAACTGGAAGGCAATGATAACACAAACACTATTCCCAACGCTCTTCTTTCTTCTCAAAACCATAGTTTAAGTACCGAGGTAGAATCTGCAGAAGGTGGTAGTAGAACTCCAGTGAGGAGTATTCAACGGGAGTACAATTCAAGGGCATCACCTTCTGTTGAAAGGGGGTATCATTCAGAAACTGTTAACAAGCATAAGACTTCCGATATCCACAGAGAATGGATGAGAATGGCTGATGAGTTCAGTGTGACTGGTAATTCTGATGCGTTTGCTTCAGCAAGAAGCTCTCCGTATAACTCACGCAGCAGTACCTCGCAATGGAAACAACATGAAGGAAGATACGAAGACCCACCTCGGGTTCCTTTCTATCCAGCAAGTCCTTCCCCTTCTTCTGCATATGAATATGGCTACAGTAGTCCTTTTCACGGGTCTCACGTTTCTGCATCAGAGCAGTCTTATTATCATCATCAACCAAACCAGTTCAAGCAATATGGAAGAGAAGGCTCGTTTCAAGAATCTTCTGTTGCCTCACCTACCCGTTTTCCGGGTGAGACATCTAATGGAAAGTACTATCCCCGGTCTTCGCAGGCTCAGCGGCACGAACTTCAGTATCATAATCTATATGAATCCAGTAACTCTACAACCCCGATTCGTTCTGTGTACTCTGAGAGTAGTTATCAAGCAGCTGCAGCCCCACATCGTTCCACATACTCTAAGCATTCCGTAGGGATTTCTAAGAGTGACACTAGTAGTGAGAAGAGCTCTCGCAGGGACAAGAAACGGTATGTCAGAGAAAGGAATCCTGTGGTGAAGCACCATATTCTTCCTTCAGCTGGTGGTGCGCCTTTTGCTACTTGTTCCTATTGCTTGGAACTTCTACAGCTTCCTCAGGTGTCTCCCCAAGGAAAACATAAGAGATATCAAGTGAGATGTGGCAGTTGTTCCGGTATACTTAAGTTCTCTCTTCGAGGGAAAACAGATGCCGTCCTGGATTCACCTAGCTTTCTGGATTCTGGCATGGGTTTTGCTGATGAGACTGTTACTAATCACCAGGATTCAGCTTCAAAAGGTCATGAAGAGATTTATCCAGATGGAAGTTATCTGCGGTGTTTAGACGACGATTATGGAGATATAATCTGCAAAAGCACCGATGCTGTTTTATTGAGCCGAAGTCAGGAAGCATTTGAGGATAAGGGCATTAAAGAAGACATAAAGAACATATCTAGCATTTTTTTAGATTCAAAATTGGAGGCATTGCAGCCTCATCTGAAACCTTTGGTGAACCACAGATTAGGAAAGCAACAACCTGCATCAAGTGATACTATTGCAGAGACTTCAAGGAATCATCTAGAGCAATCTCAGGAAGCTCATTCAGAAAAGTCAAGCGAGATGGATAATAACATTATTGAAAGAGTCAATTGCAATTTAGAAGAGTCTGAATATGAGAACAATGAACATATTAAGCCAGAAGAGGTAGTTGGAGAAGGATCAGGTGAGTCCCTGGAGGTTCCAGAATACAAGAACGAAAGGATGAGTGAAACAAGAGAACAAGCTGAGAGAGTTGCAGAGAGACCGATATCTCATTGTAAGGAACTTCTAAACAAGAATGAATACGTCTATGAAACATGCGTACTGTCTAAGGATACCAGAGACACTCACGAGTTTGAATGGGAGGAGACTCAAAAAAATGAAGAATGTGGAGACGAACATACATGGGAAGAGAACATGGGAGACAAACCGTGGATGCATTTGGGGAAATCACAGTATATTGGGGATTCAATCAATGACAGCAGCTTACGCAATAGTGAAACATTTGAGGATACATCAGTCAAGGAAGATATTGAGCACATCTCAAACATATATCCAGATGCAATGTCAACTACACCACAGTCTTCCCTGAAATCTTTGGTGAACGATAATGCCCAATTATGTGAAGCTATAGTCACAATATCCAGGATCCATGAGGAGCAGTCCAAGCATAAGTATGAGAATTTTAAAGAAAGACAAGAGTTGGAAATGAATATCAGTGACAGAATCAGGTGTGAGTTAGAGGGGTCTAGAGACACGACAAACGAAACTCTTGAGCTGAACAAGGTGGGCGAAGATGGATCTATTGTTTCTCTCGAGAAGGCGAGTGGGGCAGGTGAAGAGGGACTGTTATCTCATCAAATGGAGTCTCCAAACGAGAATTTAGAAACTTCCTATGGAACACTAGAAACAGTTTATCTAGAAGGAAGCGGATTTGTAGGTGAAAGAACGTGGGAAGAGATAATGGAAGATAGAGCGGGGTTGCATTTGGAGGAATATGAAAGCATACCAGTTTGCATGCATGATTATGAGCTAGAGACAATACTTGAACCAGACGAGGATCCTGATGAAAGATCAGGATCCGATTCACAAAGTTCCTTCAACGAAAATGGAGGATCAGAAGAGAGAGTCATGCTTCATGATTCTCAAGATGCTATAATAGAGCACTCCCAGTATGAGTGTGAGAGCTCAAGCGAAAGACAAGAGTTGAGTAACACCGTTTTTGACATAGTCAGGTCTGAATATGAGACAAATGAAACGCTTGGGCAAAACAAGATTGTTGGAGATGGATCTGTTGTTTCGGTGTCCCATGAGGAGGGGCCCTGGCTAGTGGATGAGAACAAAACCGAAGCGCTAAAAGATGGTGTTATGGTGAAAGATGGACCATCGCTGCACTTGGAGAAATGTGAAAACGAATCAATGAAAGTGGAGGAAACACTTGAATGGACTTCAGAAAGAGCTCCAACATTTCGTCTGCATGAATCTGAGCTAGGGGCAATGCTGGAAATTGACGACGATGCTGATGGCAGATCACAAAATAGTTCAAGGAGCTCCTTCAGTGACCATGATCTTTCAAAAGAAAGACAGTTGTTCAATGTGGAGGAGCCCCAGCTGGTGATTGATGGCAGAACAGAACCGCTACAAGTAGGCGAAATGGCAAAAGATACAGTATCACTGGACTTGGAGGAGTATGAAAATGAATCAATGAAAGTAGATGAGACATTTGAATGGACTCCAGGGAGAACTTTGACATTTCGTCGCCACGAATGTGAGGTAGGGACAAAGAATGAACCAGACGCAGATGATATATTCAGGCTCAGTCTTGACGGCGCACTTGAACAAGAGAGGATGATATTGATGGCTCATGATAAGCAAGAAAATCCATGGAACACCTTTAAAAAATGTGATGCTGACGAAGATTTACCAGCATTTAGTTCAAGGGTGTCTTCAGAGGACTATAAATCTCCAAGTAAAATGGCAGAACTAGATAGTGAAGGTGAGGAGGAGATATCAAGAGACCAGCTAGAGCATTTTCAGAAAGAGACCGGGAAGTCAAGACTAACCTCTGAACCATATGCTCACATCCACAGCATAACAGAGCCTTCTGAAATAGTGGGTTTGCGTCATGCGTTATACCAAACGCAAAATTCACCTCTACGGTCGCCTCTCACGTCACCAATTCATACTCCCATTGGTTCTCCACTGCATTACCTGATGGCTTCACAAATCCGTTCTCCAATAACTTCAACAATAAACTCCCACATAGTTTCACCACTTCGTTCCCCCATTATCTCATCTGGTTCACTATCTGATGTATTGTTCCTCAGCAAAAACGTTGATGACAAGAAAACAGAAAAGCATTCTTCCACGGTTTCTTAGTTTTTCCCCCCATGCTTCAAGGCTTTACCTGCAATGCAAAACAGTGTGTACATTGTTTCAATTTTGTTTTCAGAGTGATTGGATTACATGTAAGGTTTCTTACATATGATTAAAAAAAAATCAATTTATTGAGTAGATAAATCTGGTTTTTAACAGAATTTGTGCTGATTCGAGACTCATTAAATAAAGTGGAATTGACTCTACATAACCACTTTACTCAACAACTAAAATTACTTGAGTTCATACATTGCAAAACATAAGAGAAATCATAACATGCAGCACAAAACAAGGCAAACACAAATAATTTGCTGCATTGGGTGATCAAAACCATTGAAACCAGCACTACAAAGAAAGAGATACAAAGTTCAGATCATATGAACATAAAAGCTGCTCCTACATGATATATCCAAGTGAGCAGGCATCACTAAGTCCAGTGTTACTCTCTTCTGCTTGTGCGAATTTAAGAAAATAAATAAATAATTACCGTTTATGGAAAACTTGAATTATTATACCACATTGATCCATGTGCTCTTATAATGCTAATGATCTCTCCTTTGCTTCCATTGTCTTCAAAGAGACAAAACAAAAACAGCAGAATCGACAAGAAATTTTTTATGGCTCTATACTAGAATACACTGAGAAAAAAATAAGTAAAGTTTCAATCTTTACCCCAGTACACACTGAAACGAAAACTCAAAGGTGGTCACTTTCTTACCTTTTAAGAGAGACGACTTCGGAAATGCTCCGACCCATTCTCAGACATAACCAGTAAAACCCAATGGAAACGGGGAAAAAAAATCGAATCTTGTTTGTGCTATGTTCAAAGTACATTGTTGCTTCTCCTGCCATCTCAGCTTTCGATCTCTCCGTAACGAATATGCCCAAATCTCTTTCAGAGGAAAGCAAGACATCGTTTTTCACACTTCATGACATTCTGTAGACACAACACACTCTTAAAATACGTGCCGTTTTGAGTAATTACCACACTTCTCTATACCATTCGACATATACATACTTGAAAAACGTGCCGTTTTGAATCATCATTACGCTTCGTACCATTTTAGCTACACACTCTTGAACAACGTGACGTTTTTAAGCAATGTGATGTAAAAACCCTCTTTCTCCAACTTGTCCTGCTTCTTCATTACTCAAATGGTATATGATCTCATATTCTCATGGATTCTAGTTGGGAAACTCAGTCAACATTATGCAAAAAATATACATGTGACTACATCATATGATCATATCACATACAGCAAACTATTATCATATGAACGTCTACAACATATTAATGTATAATTAAATACATTGTTCTTTGACTAGACCGTGACATGGTCCCATGACTCCCCCATCTATAAACGTTTTTATGATTATGAACACATCTTCACGGACTGCAAAAGAGGTCAAAAGACTACTCATATAAAGGGTTTAAAACAAACAAAGCAAAACCAAATCAGATCACCCATTGTATTTTTTTTTTCTGTTTCGTTTCCGTACAAGTGTTTAGTGTGTAAAGTGGTAGAGATTTACTCAACAATTTATTGAAGTGTTTACATAAATTTTTTGGGAGTATCTTTAACTTTCCCTAGCTAAACTACAATAATATCATCATTCTTTGGAAAAAAATATGAAAAACGAACTTCAGTAATATTTGAAGAAATCTGAAGTAATTAGAAATTTAATCAGGGTCATGCATGCTTTCCATAGCAAAAACATGGTTACTATTAAAAGATTTTTTAAACTGCAAACAAAAAAAAAGAAGAAAAAAAAAACAGTGAGAACCACAGGTAATAAATGTCAAGATTTATGTTACGATTTGAGAGAGAGATCAAATCTAAAGGGAGATTGTGACTGTCCTCAAGGGGGAAGAGAGAGACAAAGAGTGATCATTGTGGAAGCAAGCTTTTGAATTTTCATTGTAAATTATGTTTCTCTCTTCCCCCAAAAAAAACAAATATTTTGATTCTTTTTCCAATAGGAACTTTCTCATTGTAGATATGAAATATGAAGCTTCCCCATTATTTCCTTTGTTTTATTTCCCCTTTTGATCTCACAGAACTATTTTGGTGAAAAAAAAATTGTTTCAAGGGTTGTACAATTATTGGTACCAGCATAGTAAGCATACGATACCCACTCACTCCTCTTTGCAATAATTCTCTTTTACACATCACAATCAACTGTACATTATTTTGATTCATGCACCGTTCTAGCTAAATAAAACACAAAAGTTGAGCACTGTATAACATTACTAAACCATTTAACTTTCGAATGATTATTTTATTCACTCTAATCCAATTACTATCCAATTCATGATTCAGCAATTTGTTTATTACCACGGCACTTATGCAACTTCTACGACTTCAAACGCACCTTTTTTTACCGACTCTGCGATTTGAATATTTTGTTCATAAACTAAAACAGCTGTTTTAGAGTATATAGTCAATCTATTCCTATAAATATGTCAGAAACCCCTTAAGCATCTTATGTTGGGTCTAAATGGTAGTATAAAATTTGAGCTCTTGAGGTAATGTTATGGTCTGATTTTTGGTTACATCATTTACACAAATAGAAAACTTAGAAAAAGTTGAGGAATTCTAGTAAACATCATTTGGTTGTAGTATACATATTTGATATTTATATAATGTCATAAACTTTTAACAAATAGTACAACGTTGTACTGTAGTATCCATGTCTAACTTGCTACGCGGGTGTTGGCTTGTAGTATGAATAATTATCATAGCTATGTCTATTGGACCCCTTATTAAATGGTATTTTGGATACATATATAGACATTAATAGTTGCCTACACAACTTGATGACTTTTACTATCATTATTGTCGTTGTTATACTTCGATCCATTTGAAGATATGTATAAAGCATTCATATTTCTCGAGTGCATTATATGTATGTTATGTATAAAACATTATAGTCTTTGGTTTAAGTAGATGGTGTGTTATTTTAAAAAGAAAAAAAAAAATCTAACAAATATCCAATTTTTTTGATAATTTGATTCTTTTTTTTAATTGAAAATTCAAAACTATTTTAAAGTGATTTATCATTAACTAAAAATAAACATCCAACAAAAACTACAGCCATTGAATCTGTTAGAAGAAAAATCGTGATAGAGATGCGTCGTGGTTCATGGTTGCCCCATTTGTTAGATATTCACTTATCTTCTTTTAACAATACAATTTCCTACGATTTATGATAAAATGATAAAATCGAGATTTATCATTATTTTGCAATGCAATCCTATAGTGTTTTAGATTATACCACTAACACCATTAGTAATTTGAAAACAAAATTCTGATTCTAAGCTCAAAAAAATGTATTATATAAAGAAAACACTACCGATTTTATACTTTCAAAATGCATATACTCTTATTTTATAATTTCCTGCATATAGCCCACCTTCCAAAAACAGAAGATAGGTTACCATCCACAGGTTTTTGAAAACCGATAGTTAGGCAAGTTGCTAATGGAGGATACTCAAATAACTAATTCTGAAAGGACAGCTAATTAATCTTCAGATTTGATTAAGCAAAAACTTGATTATGATATATTTTTAATCATTCTATTATTGTTTATACCCTTGTCAACACCTCTTCACCCATTGACTTTTTTCTTACATCATCCCTTGAAAATTATTCCTGTGACTAATACGCAATTGGTCAGAGACTAATTCTTATTCGATAGACAATGCATTATGAGTAAAAAAGACTAATTAGAAGAAATGCCGGCCTATTAAGTTTGATTAATATATAAAACTATATTACAGCGACTTAGGATATGTGAATTAATAAATGTATTTGCGATTTGCCAACTGGATTACATAATAAATTTTGCTACAGAACCAACCTTTTGAATTTAATGAAAATGTTGAGACACAACAACTAGACTTTACGCCATTAATAACACAGGTCTCATTTATGAACCTGCGAACAAATCTTGTCAGTAGTTTATTGGTTTCTGCCCTTCTGGAGGTGTAATAAGCCGTGGTAGCTAACAACACCCAAAATAACTAAAACCAAACTCTTATCCTAAAATTTGTCTTTTAGTATCCCTTTTATCAGAAAAAAATATTCTTAATAGTAATAACCTCTGTTCAGGATTTAATTGTGTTCTGAAATTGATTTATCTTTTGATCCTAGCTCAAATGATGTCTTAAACTTCATTATAGGAGATTGTCTCAAAATCATGACGTTGAAAAAGTCGGCAATAGATTACACACTAATATATTTCCGTAAATAAAAATTATGGACTAAAAATCAATAAAAAAAAACGGTTACCATTTTAGTCATGTCAAACATGTCCTATATAAATATCACCGATCGTTAGTTTAAACTTGGTTAGAAGAGAGTGAGTGTGCACTAGACCAACTAGGACATCTCTGACAATAAGCGAGGAGTACCCATATACGTGTACGTATATGATACATGGAAATAGTGAGCGAGGGCCATTGAGTTTGAAAAGTATTGAAAATATTTATCTTCTACTAAAATTAAGCCAAATAATAAAAAGATGATATATATGAAAAATACGTATGATGCCTAACTGTACCTTTTCGACGAAACGGAACAGAGTGATTCGAGTGAGAGACGACATATTAATACTTTTCAACAATACATTGTGTTGTTATCATTATAGAATGTATTGAATTTAAGTCTACTATAAGATAGAAGAGTTTCTAGAAAAAACAATTGGGTAGAAAAGTTTAGTTTTGATACGCCATATTTTCTAGTAGTCAAATGAGATGTTTAGTTAACTTAGTCTAATTATATATGTTTATGATATATAAAAAGTTAATTAGTCGTACTGGAGGGCAAATGAGAGCTAGAGATCCAATTTACTTTCTACTCATGTAATTTCTCATTCTCAACGTAATCAATCGAACTTAGATAAGCCTCTCTGCTCCAATATCCATCACTCAATTATTTTATGTCAAAGCAATTCGTTTAGGACTCGTCTGAACGTAATCTATTTGAACTAGGTAGGTCTATTTAGGGAGTATACATCTCGGTAATAGCTGATAAGGACCTATCTGTATGTCGTTTTGAATTTTTGGTATGCAAAACTACTATTCAAAATACCGTATCTTCGGCAAATAGAAAAATAGATCATAAAATTTGGATATCAAATCTGATACGACCCCTAATTCAATTCACTACATCACTCTGTTTAAACTTTTACTAAATCAGTAAAAATAGAAAAGGAAGGTTTGAACTTTGAACGGATATTTTCTAGATTCTTTTATTAGTCTAATTCGGTCCAAAAGTTACCCGATTAGAGAAACACATTGAATGATCCTAAGTAAGTATGGATTACAGCAATATTCTATATTCCATTCTCATTGAGTGATGAAATGACATCATGACCACTACATCATCGAGCTTACGTCAGGAAGCTCCACAAGCAAAAAAAAAAGGGTGGATAAGTTCAAGTTCCATCTCATTTCCTCGCACATCTATCTCTATCTTCCTTCTCATTTCCTCACATCTTCCTCCCTCTCTCTCTCTCCAAAAAAAAAAATAAAAATCAAAGAAACCCAACAAAAAAACAAACGCATCATTACAAATCTTTTTTTCCACCTTATATTTACACACACTTCTCTTCTTTCCCTTTAATCATACAAACCACACCAAGAGAGAAAGAAAGAAAAAAACCACCAAAAACTTCCTAAAAATAAACAAATGGATACTAACAAAGCAATAAAGCTTAAAGTTATGAACTACCACCTCGTTGAAGGCCATGAGTTCGCCACTAAGCTTCAGCAACTCCTCTCTCAACCCGGGTCGGGTCAGGGTTCAGCGGAAGATTTAGCGGCTAAAATCTTAGAGACTTTTAACAAGGCCATCTCCATTCTTGATTCCGTCGAACCCCTCTCCTCCTCCTCCTCCTCTCTTGCCGCCGTTGAGGGCTCTCAAAATGCTTCATGCGACAACGACGGCAAGTTTGAAGATTCCGGAGATAGTCGGAAAAGATTGGGACCCGTTAAGGGTAAAAGAGGATGCTACAAAAGAAAGTAAGTTTCACATTTCTTTTCCCAAAAGATCATCAAGGATTTAATTACTGTTTTTGTTAGTCACAAACAAACAAAATATTTAGCTTTGGTTGCAAGAATCATAANCACACCAAGAGAGAAAGAAAGAAAAAAACCACCAAAAACTTCCTAAAAATAAACAAATGGATACTAACAAAGCAATAAAGCTTAAAGTTATGAACTACCACCTCGTTGAAGGCCATGAGTTCGCCACTAAGCTTCAGCAACTCCTCTCTCAACCCGGGTCGGGTCAGGGTTCAGCGGAAGATTTAGCGGCTAAAATCTTAGAGACTTTTAACAAGGCCATCTCCATTCTTGATTCCGTCGAACCCCTCTCCTCCTCCTCCTCCTCTCTTGCCGCCGTTGAGGGCTCTCAAAATGCTTCATGCGACAACGACGGCAAGTTTGAAGATTCCGGAGATAGTCGGAAAAGATTGGGACCCGTTAAGGGTAAAAGAGGATGCTACAAAAGAAAGTAAGTTTCACATTTCTTTTCCCAAAAGATCATCAAGGATTTAATTACTGTTTTTGTTAGTCACAAACAAACAAAATATTTAGCTTTGGTTGCAAGAATCATAAGTAGGTTAAGAGCCATATGATTAATAATTTTTTCATTAATATTATGAGCAGGAAGAGATCCGAGACGTGGACTAAACAGTCGCCTATACTTGAGGACACATATTCTTGGAGGAAATATGGACAGAAGGAGATTCTTAATGCCAAATTCCCAAGGTCCTTTTTACCCCTATGTACATAGTTGTTTATCACATATATTCGTATGTGACATGTTGCCGGGTATTCTTAAACATGGACCGCAATTATATCTACCATCAATGTGGGTCTGAGCTTAATTGGTTGTAGCATATAATAAATTTTGGCCTAAATTATTTTTTCTTTAATTTATGTTTTGCAGAAGTTACTTTAGGTGCACACACAAGTACACTCAAGGGTGCAAGGCAACAAAGCAAGTACAGAAGGTGGAGCTCGAACCAAAGATGTTCAGCATCACATACATGGGAAGCCACACGTGCAACACCAACTCAGCAATACCCATGGTCAAGGCTTGTGATAATCATCATGATGAGATCACCATGGATATGGAAGAGCACAAGAGTCCTAGTCTGACGACCTCGATGAAGGAGGAGGAAGAGAATCATCGTCCTCATGGTTCGTCCACGGAGAATAACTTGGTGTGGCCTGACATAGTGTTCGAAGAGGATCATCATCATCATCATCAGGCCATTTACGTTAGTGGGGACACTAGTACATCTATCAATGTTTTGGGTTCTCATCAGGAGCTCATGATGTTTGGAGCTGGCGGCGATTTCGAGTTCAGCGACAATGAGCACTACGCTATCTTCAATTCATGTTCGAATCTATCTTGAGTTTACACTACTATAGACTAAGGCCATGAGTTAATCATTAGGCTTGTAGAGTGGAAAACGCATATATATTTTGTCCTCGTCTCCAATGGGTGTCTCTGTAGTTTGTAATGTACATATAGTAGTATAAATAACAATCCTTCTCTTTTGCAATACGCTGTCGAATTAGTTAGACGTAAGACGACGTCTACTGAGTAGTACTGACTATAAAATTTTAGCCGCTACTATCTGTAGCAACATTCCCCTCTATTATCATCTTTTTGTAAACATTCCCTATTTTCCCCCTCTAATCAATGCATCAATAATAAATATTCTCTCCGTTTTTTCAAAATATTATTTTGACATTTGAAGAAAATTTTAAACTATACATACTATTACTAAAAATTAATAATAACTGAAATCTAATAAAAAGTAGTTTCGGACTAAAATTAAATTTAAAAATATATATATGAAAATATTAAATGATATTTTTGTGAAACAAAAAAGAAAACTCTAAAATAATATTTATTTTGTAAAACGGAAAAAATAAATAATCGTTATGATACATATATAATTACAATTTACAAATGTGTACTAACATATATACCACGTCGGGTTTATGATCTTTTATTCTACGAAGTATATACATTTATAGAGGTGAGAAAATTTAAGAGAAAATGCATATAGAAACTGTTCTCTGCCTATTACGCGAGGGTAACATCTCAGCAGACTGCAACGACTCGACGTCTATATATACTGATGACTACATAAATTTCAGCCACTCTATTTGTAGCAACATTCCCCTCTATTACTATATCAGTATATCTTTGTAAACATTCCCAAGCCCTTAAATACTTAGAGCATTTCCATCAGACATATTTGACAGAGGATCAGAAGAATAAAAAATTAAAAAAAAAAGTGGAGAGATAAATAGAAAGTGTCTCTGATGAGAACAATTAAGACACAACGTCTATAATTGTCATCATTTGATTGGTTTGACATACTAAAATATAATTAAATAACTAAATTAAATTAAAAATATTATTATTTAATTATTTGGACATCCAAATGGCTATATAATCGATGTAGATGCCCTTAAAGCAAAAGCATTGTATACTTTTCACAAAAGTCTCAAACTTAAAATATATATATATATATATATAATATAATAAATTTTATTATAAACTCTCATAATAAAAAATTATTATTTTATATATTATTAATTATTTTGTTAGTAAGAAACTTGGTTAGAGACTAACGGATGCACATAATCTAAGTTCTAATTTATGCACTAATAACAAATTATTTGATCGTTATGATATACATACATAATTACAAGTATATACATATATAACAACTAGGGTTTTAGGATTTTTTGTTTACAAGTATTACTGCTAAATAGTCAGGAAAATAAGAGAAAAATGCATATAGGACTGTTCACTGCCTTTTACGCGAGGGCTTAAACATCTCTCAAGTAGCGACTACATGTGTACAAAATACAACTCGACGAATTGGTCCTTTTCTATTCTTTGTTTTGCTATATCTTTTGTATTATCGGGTGGGTAATAATATAAAAGGAAACATTACATTAAAAAGTGTCCCTATTATTT
>NC_025690.1:17310768-17346624 GCF_000633955.1 Camelina sativa | reverse complement strand
GGGGGGGGGAAACAACGTTTATTACACGGAACTATACTGGATTTTTATGATGAAAGCTTTGTTTCTAGCTAGTTTCTTGAAACTCTTTGATATGTTATCATTATGATTTTAAAGATGCAACGAAATCGAATGAATACTTTTACCGAATAAATATACATACATTTAAACTATATGAAATATTTTCATGGAAAATAAAAAACTTACAAAAAGTTATATTTTCAAATATTTTCATAATCTTTGTCACTAATCTTCGTAGCAAATATTTGGTAAAGTAATTAAGCGTTTTGTGAATCTGATCAAAACTACTGTAAATTATGATGATATTTTCGATATAATAACTTATTTCTAAAACTAAGCAACTATATGTCTCAAGTCTTACTCTTATCACACCACTTAGTTAAAAGGTTTTTCTATATGGATTTCGTTCTTCATCCTATATTTAAACATTATTTAAAGGATCTAATGATAAAAAAAAAAAAAAACATTAATTAAACCTTAACGAAACAAAAATAAACATAATTAAACATAACAGTTTTAAACTTAGATTCTTAAAAAGCTTAATTAACTAGGACCGGAGGACATGTCGTATCTCTGCGAAGGTGAATTCCACGTGTCGCCATCACCATCATCTCCAGGAACGAGGCAATGATGGTTAAAGTAGGGTTCACCCAATAATGGAACAACGGAGTCCATGTTGCCAATCATAGCTTCGGTCAAGTTAACGATGGCGGGTACGTTGGCAGTTGTTGTGGTGGCATGTGCTGATGAGATCGGGAAATTGGTTAAGTGGCACGTGTGTGAACTACGGTAAGTGACACGGAACGTATACGGATCTTCGTCGAGCCGTTGCACTTGCTTCTTCGCCGGGCACTTGTATAGTTTCTGATGGGTGCCCCTATAGTACGCCCTACAAATTTTGGTGTTTAGTATTATAAAAAGTTGTAACTCCGAGTAACTATTAAGTACTAATTAGTAACTAGATATAGGACATATAAAAATTTGATTAATCCAACTGAAACAGTAACAATTTTCAGTATAAACTTAAACAAAATTTAATTAGGTTAAATAAAAATATTTAAAAGACTATTTATTAGTTCTGTTCAATATATACCATACAAGGTTTTATGTTTATCCAACACGAAAACCTAATCGAATCGAATACAAATGTTCTCCGTGCGTTCATCAAATCCAAAACAATTATTTTGTTGGTCCAATTACAAATATCATGCGATGAATCCAAACAACAACACAACAACGATATAAATACAAACTACTTGAGTATATGTCCAAATCAAATTCTATTTCGGTTAAACAAAAAATATATATAAAGAAACTAATTTAATTGGCCAGCATAAAAATAAAATAAAAAAATGTGCAAATTTTTTTCGTAGGTTAATTAGCATAACGACCCCATGTCTCTGGATCAAATGATACAAAAGATAAACTCAAGTTGCTCTATAAAACCTTTTTTTGTAATGTTAATGGTCTTTCAATGAAACCATTTTCAAAACATAAAAAGTGGTAATAAATTAAGGGCAATAAACGAATGTACAACTACGTAAGCAATAAACCATCATTAGTGTTTATGAATTATTATAATTTACCGGGGAAATGTAGAACCGAGAATTTCCTTCTGACCGTATTTACGCCAAGTGTAATTGTCGTCCGGCGGGATCTCCATCCTCCCCACCGCCGCCACCAGCACCGTTTCTTCTTCTCCTATAATCCTCCTATGCATTAATTTCACATTAATAACACATATATACAAATAACAATTTACACATGCGTACATACATTAATAAATGTTAATTTGTAATAATTTACCTTTTTTGATGCCTTGGCCTCGAGGTGTCAATAGCCTCTACTGTCCGCATCACAGGGCACCTTAACCAGTGGTCCTGCGTCAAAGCCGGTTCTGTCTGCATCGTCATATCCATCATTCGAACCGGTTCCTGTTGAGGCAAAGAGTTCCTCCACGCTAGTAGGATTGTAAGCCGCTCGTTTGCGTCTCCGAATAAAGTGGAGATCGAGCCGAGAGAACTAGATAAATCTGATTCTGGCGGCTCTTGTGACGATAAGCTGAACTCAAGCTCCTTAACCAGATTGATACCGTTGAAGATCATTGTCATTATCTCCTCCATCGTTCGATTATGCCTTTTTATATATATATTTATTTACTCACACTACAAACATACGTACTACTTCTTTTTACCTTCGTGATCTCTGATCTGTTTTGTGTGTAGATATGAGACATCTCTACACTTGTATATCATAACACGTAAAGAAAGGTTGGATCTTATGTTGATTCCCTTTTGAAAAAATCAAAGATTGTGAAAT
The DNA here is from genome assembly GCF_000633955.1 of Camelina sativa. Taxonomy (NCBI): domain Eukaryota; kingdom Viridiplantae; phylum Streptophyta; class Magnoliopsida; order Brassicales; family Brassicaceae; genus Camelina; species Camelina sativa. The sequence continues at coordinate 17,344,287 of NC_025690.1, read as the reverse complement.
ATTTCAGAATGCGACGTACGTAATACAGTCTCCAATCATATAATTACCTTCGTCTTTAATCTCTTTTTTTTTTTTTGTGTGTGTGTGTTGACATATTGACCATGGATTAATTAAACTAAATCTTTACTCCATAACAAACACGTTGGTAATATTTATTTCTAGATACTTTTATGGATGTGAAAAAAGAAGATAAAAGGACTATGTTCTCTTTTTGGTTAACGAAGGTGTGAGAGTATGTTTTCTATCGTCCGACAAATTAATTTAACTTTTTGGGAGGGTAAGTGTTTTGATAAACACGATAGGAGAAAGAAGCAGTCACATTGACTAAGTCATGGTCTTCTTTTCAATATTGATATACATAGGTTTTCCTTTTTTTCAACGTTAATTAAAAAGGCGATCTTGGAGAAGTCTAGGCAAAAGACTTGCGATTTCAAGGTTGAAATAATTGGCTGATCAAAAAATTACAGTTGAAACAATTGAATACCTAAAAAGAAGAGAGATTGACACAAGTTAAAAAAATATAACCAAAATATGTGAGTGACTCTTCTTCTTTTTTCTCTTGCGGGGTGGAACTAATTTGATATATCTACTTCAATCACATGATCGTTGATAGAACCAGACTTGTACCGTTCACATATAAAAATATCTCTTTACATGGTCTGTCTAGATATTATCTGAACCATCTACAAAGAAGTGGAGTAGAATATTGTACTTAAGTATCTGCAGTGGTGGCAACGCCACTTACACTAAAGATATCAAAGTGTATAGGTTATGATGGTGTCTCCAATTCCATTGGTTTCTTGTGAGAATAAATTCTTACTATGACATATGAATGAGTTGTTTCTCTGGCTATTGAATTTTGAGTTTTATGTCAATAAAACAAAAACAATTAATCCAGTTGATTCCCAATACGCAGACTTAATGGGCCCAAAACGTTTTAAACGACGGCCCAAAAAGGCTAAAGTCCCATTAATTATTTCCCTTTATCGAAACATCACGACGTCTCTCTCGCATACATAAAAACCACACGAAGTTCATTGATAATTTAAACTTTCTGATAAAAGTATTATGACTAAAATAGAAGGAGACATTATGAAGAGGAAGTGATTTAGGATGTCGTTATGATGTCTACAGTAATTTGCTAGCAAACGAGCCCGACCAAAGCATTTGGGGGCCATACGAATCAAGAAAAAAATATAACCATAGTTTTCATAGTATAAAACTATAGACTAAAAACAAAATTTAGTTAACAAAACTTTTACAGTATTTTAAAATCACAATACTACAATAATGTCCTAAAAGAATGTAACAACACTTTATTTTCTACCTAGTTCTATAAGCTGCTTATTTTTTTTTATAATAATTTAATTAAGTAAACATTGTCTAAAAGTATAAATGATGCTTTATTTTCTTCTTAATCTATTCTTTGAATCCTAAAATTCCTAACTTTAAGCCACGCCATGATATACTGGCTATGAAAAAAAAATTTATTTGTATCTTATTTCTCTTCCTCTATTTTTCTATCTTCCAAGTTTTGTTTTTGTTTTTACAACTAGCTTGATTCTTTCTCACGGTGTGTTTTGATATAATTTTTTAATAACACAATTACGCATTCTAATTCTAGATAAATAAATGTGACTAATTTTGGTAAACCAAACCAAACTGAACCAATCCAAATTGAAACTGAACCCAATTTAAACCAAACATAACTACACCAAACCAGTTTGAGTTTGACTAGAACTCTCTTAAAACCGAAGGAAACCTGAAAAAAAACTCATTCTAGTTTTCTTCTCAGATTGAGTGTTTATTCTGATTTATACTTGTGTCAAACTAGGTAAATTTTAGTATATTTTAATTTATTAATATTCTGATATATACGATATCTTTTTTTTTTATACCAAATATTATAATTCAAAAAATAAAGATATATATGCATATGCCGTATATAAGAACCCCCGCCCTAGTTGTTCTTCCTAAATTATCAATTTATTTCTTAAAACGAAACAGAGGAGAGGAGATGAAGAGAGGACGTGAGGAGAATAGCTACGAGAACTCACCATCGCCAACACGACTTCGTCATGGCGTAGTAATCGATATAGCTCTGGATGTGACTGTGGAGATACTAAAAAAGCTCCCGGTGAAATCTCTAGTGAGGTTCCAATGTGTTTCGAAGCAATGGTCATCCATTATCGGCAGGCGTAGAGATTTCATAGACTCGATCGTGGCTCGGTCTTTGACTCAACCTCCGCGTGATGCCCATGTCTTATGCAAGCACGCTGTACACCGCTACAAGGATTGTTTCATAGCCTTCTCGTCTAATACTTGCCCTCGGAATATTGACAAAGTATCATCAGTACTACGAATCCCTGGTAATATGAGGCAATACGTCCGCGGCTTGATTTTTTGTTGGTCAAACAAGAGTAATGAGGCAGCTATATATAATCCTACCACAAGGCAGTCCTTTTACTTACCAGATACGAAACCCTACGACATGGCCTCTTGCTTCTTCGGATACGACCCTTTCGAGAATCAATACAAAGCATTGTTCATACCGCTAAACCATATGGAGGAGGCTTGTAAAATTTTCACGTTGGGAGATCCCACGGCTAAGGAGTGGAGAACAATCCAAGGCGTTGGATATCACTTTCCAATGGCAAGTGTAGTTTCGATCAACGGGAGTATTCATTACCTAGCATGGGATCATGATGACGATAGTGCTTCTAAATTTAAACTGATGAGTTTTGATTTAAGGCGTGAGAAATTTTACCATGTCGAGGCTCCAAAAACATTGATGGATCACGTTTCGACTCTGATAAATTACCAAGGGAAGTTAGGATTCGTGTGCTGCGAAAAATACATGGAAATTTGGGTTATGGTGGGTGTCGAGAAAAAGACGAAAGGATGGTCGAGGATTTTCTTTTACGAGATGGAGGGTTTCCAGAAATGGCACATCTCAGGTGCTACTCGTGGTGGTGAGATTGCTTTTGTCGATGAGTCATACCTCTATGATGACTATTCGTGTCTCCTTTACTATGACCCGAAGCGAAACAGTATGAGGTACGTTAAGCTCGAAGGCTTATATCCAGACAACAAATATTACATGCCAACTATAATGTGGACTGTTCCAGACCATGTCGAGAACACATTAGCCTTGAATGGTTGGTCAGTAGGCTCTGGACCGGACTAAAGTAGAACAATATAGTGTTTGTTTTAGACTATTTCGTTAATTTTTTTTTCTTTGCAGAGCGAAGGTCCAATCTTCTAATTTCTTGTTAATATTGTTTTTAGATTTTTTTTTGTTTGTTTAAAAAGGACTACTTTTGTTTGAAATGTTATATAACTATTCGGGAGAAAATAATAATTAACAATAAATTAATTTGAAACTATTGTTTTCTATTATTTCTTGGGGAAGATAAAACAATTATGTTATGATACCATTTTTTTTTAGTACATATGTTTTTAAGATAGTCAAACTGTACTTATAGAATACTATTAAATAGAAATTTGAATTGTGTATTTAATACATTATATATGATTATTGAATATAATATGAGTTATATATATATATATATTTGAAAATCTTCTATATTTTTAAATTAGTCTATCATAAATTAATTTGGTTTCAGTTTTTACTTTAAAAGTAAAAAACCATTTTCTATTTTTATTTGGTTTCAATTTGTTATATTTTTTAGTTGGGTGATTAGTATTTTATTTTTAGGTTATATGATGTATGATTTCATTATGAAATATATTAGATGCTAAAACTAAAAAGTGGAAGGAAAATATTTTTGTAATAATGTTGAAATTGAAAAAAACAAACTAAACAACAATTATCTTTTTTTAACAAACTATAAACCATATAAGATACAAATAAAATAAAGTTAAATAAAAAATAGAATGTTAAATTTGTAATTAATAAAAAAATGACATTTGTCACAAAAGTAGGGTGTCAGATGTCACATTATCATGCAAAGTTAGAAAAAACCTTCTCTTATTATATAAGATTATTTTTTTGGTCAAACAGGTATATATTATCTAATGTTCTAGACAGTAGAACCTCTATAAATTAATACTCGATAAATTAATAACCTCTATAAATTAATAAATTTCTTCGGCTCCAAGTTGGGACTAGTGTAATTTAAGACATTATTTGATAAAATAATAAATTAATAATTTTTTTGAAAATCCTATGTAAAAATATGGTCCCATCAATATCATAAATTAATAATCAAATAAACTAGTATATATATATATATATATCTAAGAAATATATATATATCTAAGAAAATCTAGTGAATTATGAATCTATTGTTGTTTGTTTGTTCTTGATTTTACATTCTTGTTGGAGAGCATCTCTAATCTTTCTGACTGCATCAAAAAATTATGGTGTTGTCTTCTCAAATCGCATCCAAAAATTGTAGAGAGTTCTTGACGCGATAATTGTTCCCTTCCGTGTAACTGGTTCTAAAGGTACCGTCATATCTTCTTCAACTACATCATCACCTTGAAAATAGTAGTAGCAATTTCTTCTAAACTCTGAATTTCTGATAAAAAATCTCTTCATAAATTAATATTTTATTAATTTAATTATTAATTTATCAATAAATTAAAACCTCTATAAATTAATAAAATTTCATGGTCTCGACTTTATTAATTTATAGAGGTTATACAGTATCTTGTGGTTTTAAGATTCCTCACAATCTGACCCGGTTAACATTTCTAATTCATTAAATCAATTTACTGAGAGAGATCCTTATTAGGCCTTGTCTTCACAAATCTTAAAGAACAGGAAGTGCTTTTGATATAATCACCACGACCTTTGTCATCGATTAGTAACACAATAATCTTTAAGGCTCCTACCGGTAACCATTAGAAGAACAAAAAAAAAAGGAATAAAAAGAACAATGCGGAATGGAATAAACAGTTTTTGAGAAATGAAAGGAAAATGAACAAAATAGTAAATGATAACCAAACAATAAAAATATTTTTAAAACATATTAAATATTAAATAAATTTAATTTCAATTGTAATACTAATATTATTCTAATGTATATATAATAAATTTTTCAAATAGAGCATTAAGATTAGTTTAGCATAAAATTCCTATCAAAAATATTTTTTTTGTCAATACATTGTGAAAATATGAAAGTTTTTATATTACAAAATTGAAATTTTTATTAATAAACATATTTTTTATTTATTTTAAAATAAAAAACGAATTTGAATATTTGTTCTTTTTTTTGTTCCATTTGTTCCTCATCAGTTTTGAGGAAGAACATTTTTGTTCTATTGTTCCTTATTTTTTGAAGAATGTAGATGAATGTAGGGAAAAAAATATTACTTTCAAATGGTAAAAAAATTGTGGAATAGAGAGGAATCTAATATTCCTCCTCATTCTTTTCTTAAATTTTGGTCACCAATTGAAGCCTAAGTTTCTCTTATATCAAAGAAAACAAAAATGAATCTTCAGATTCTGCAGTTTAGGAGATGACATTTCAGCTTCTCTACATCCGATAATTTCAGCGGCTTCTGCATAAACATTTGTGCACCGCTCGCTAAGCATCTGCAATATCAATCAAGAAAATAACAGAATCTTTAGTTCACCACTAAGAAGAAACAAAAAAAAAGACAGAACGATTAGTTAAGCAATGTGTCTTTAGGAATGATAATTATTACTTGTTGATGCGAGTAGGAATGTTCTCTGAAGAGAGTATCACAACAGGTACTTCCTTTAGATTCGATGACTCCTGCTGTCAATAACCAAAAACCATAGAAACAGAGAGACAAAGAAAGAGATTTTGTTAGTCTGTGGAGGATCTTCTCGATAAGACACTTATATTATGGTTTGTAACAAAATTTGTTAAACACCTTCACTTTCTTGAGCAGCTCAAAACCTGTCATTCCTGGCATACAATAATCAGTGATGATAAGATTCACCTTCATAACCTGAAAACACAAAATCCAACATGGTTTACACAGTTGAATCCTTTCTAAACCAATCAAAACGTGCACTGAGGATTGAGCTTATTACATTGGTGGAAGTTAGTGGATCACTCTGTTGTGGATCTCCTCCCAAGCCTAAGTACTCCAATGCTCTAAGGCCATTTTCTGCCGTTGTCACTGCACAACAATTAAAAAAAAAAAGAAACAATGTTAAAGTTTTAGAGGCAGTGTTTACCATAACCATGGAAGATCCTGGTTCTTGAAATTTTAAAAGGAAAAAAGATTGAAGATTAGAACTATATATTATACCTTTGCAAGAAGAGATCTTGAGGATTCTCTCAACGAGTTTACGATCAATTAGATTATCATCTACTGCTAAAACGTGAAGCTCTTCTCCATTGACGATGAACAAGAATCACTTGCCGACATTAATACCTATAGAAAACAGAGAGAGACAAACTTACATATGAAGAACGAAGAAAGAGACAATTCGACAAAAATCAATAAGATTTTTTGATGAATGAAGAATATATATATTTAGACAGTATTATGTTTTTCTAATTTATATATGGATATATAGGATAACAATATTATCAAGACCTGATTTGATATGATTTTTCGATATTTTCTTATTATTTAAGAAAAACAAGTTGTGTGTGTTTTTGTTCTCTGGAAACTGGTAAGAAACTTGGTGTTGTTTATGTCAGTGACAGTGCTTCTGGGATCTTGTACGATGATAACCAAAATCTAAATATTAATTTTTATTTTCCATTTGTTTGGCTTTCTCTAATCGTGCGAATAATGAAGATGCTAATTTTATAATCATTTTTCTATTCAAAATGGATCACAAATCTCTATCAGAATCTCAGTTACGAAGCCCCCACGATTCTCTGAAAATTATAGATATATTTTAGAATTTTAGTTTTTGAATTTAAAAATGTGGAACTGTTCGGTGTATATTTTATTTATTTATTTATAATTATCTTGAAACTCAAGTTTTTAATACGAAATCTTTTGACTGATCTGTTACTTGCATAGTTTGCCTGGGCCTTGTAGTTGTTATTGCTTCGAGTTGCACTTGTAAGTCCAATTTCTTTTGGTTTCTTTCCTGAAAAGAATGTACAACAATTTTTGGCTTAAAAGAATTATATTTTTCACTGTAAGAAGAAGGTTAAAACTTAAAGTACACATGTGAACATGTTAATAAACAATATAATTTTTTTTTTTTTTTTTTGGGTGCAAAGTTAACAAGCAATGTTAACACGAATTTTTTTTCTTCTTGTTTACAAACCAAAAACATCACTAAATCATAGGGGATATAGAACTTTGCTAAGTCCTGCTGCCTCACTGTTATACTTATACCTTAGTGGGCCTAAAATGGAAGAGTTGGACTCATCCTATACGAAATTAGTTACCATAGAATTTTTATTTATTTATAAAAGCATAAATAAAATAGTACACTAAGAAAATTTGGAACTTGCAGAACAAATTAAATTTACCATACACCAGAAAGTAAAATTTTATCTTTTAGTGGTTGGTCCTAAATGCCAATCCTGTTATGACAGATGAAGTTTCGAGTAAAAAATTAAATGTGGAAATAAATAACAACCATAAAAACAAACAAAGAGTAAATAATAGAGATAGAAAGTGAAGAACAGCAAATGTGAATTATCTACGGTCCGGCTCACACTGCCCAAAAAATTCCTTGAAAGCTTTTGAAACTGTATGAATTTGACCTTCGATACATTTAAATAGCCTTCTTGTTAAAATTTTAAATACAAACAAATAGTAAATTCCAAAAATCTCCATGAACGGTTGTTTTCCCTCCATGGGGAAGAGAGTTCTTTTTCACTTTTTTTTTTCTTTTCTTTTCAGTTTCATTTTTTATTTAAATAAACAATTTTACTGTCAAAAGGAATATAAAATGAAAACATAGGATTGGAGAGGGAGAGAGACCGCAGTCTGATAAAATGTCTTGACTCGGACCAAATCTCTCTAACGAGAAAGACAACTAAAAAAATTCAAAGAGCATGCTCAATGGGTTATATTATTATTATTTTTCTCATCATCATTGTTCTATTATATGTTTTTTTTTTCAAATGTTTTATTTTATGTCAATATGTGTTTGACACTTAGTTATTCATCACATGTTCATCCTCTTTTAAAAAAAAAAGTTCACATAGTGGATGATTCCTTGCACAAACAGAAGATACCAAATTTTTACATCTATTGCTCCTCCGAGGTCAACCAAATATCCTTAGGCTTGTGATCTAATTTTCATAATTCCATAGAAAAAAAATAGATACCCATAATAAATAAGTATGGTACAGTGAACAAGACATTTGTACATAAATGAATTAATAATATGGTTGCAACTATTAATGAACAAGTGATTGCTAATTTTGTTTTTATTTTTTCCAGGTCACGCATCCTCATTCCTAACCCAACTACATTAATGTTCTTTCTTCAAAAAGGGAATAAATTACCTAAACAAAATCTATTGTGATGACCACTTTTAACCACTGTCTCTGTCTGCATAAATTACCTAAAAAATCTGAATGAGAGAACCAACCACATTTTCCATTTTATGTGAACTATACATACTTGAATAAAAAAAAAAAAAAAAATACAGAGCATGTAAAACCCAATAAAGAAAGTTTTTTCTATTTATTTGCTTCTTTCTTTCTTAAATAGTTAAATGAGTTGGCCAATCATTTTATTCATTCAATTTCCCCCACTTTTACCAAAAAAAGGAAAAAAGAAAAGCCACGTGGCAGCCAAGTCGGATAAAATAAACCCAACAAAATGAAAACACGTGTCAATTTCGATTTAATGAGTCCACCCACCTTCATCGGGCCCCACGTCTCTCTTCTTTACAGCCCGTTGATAAAGGCAGCTTTTAATTACTCTCTCTCTTTGCCTTTATTTCTTTTGTTCTTTATTATTATTGCCTCTTTTTTTTTCTTCGTCTACTTCTTCAACAAATTCTCACTGTTCTTTAAAAAGCTACAAAACCTACCAAGAAAAAGGAGAAGAAGAAGAAGAAGAAGCTCGTGTCCCTCTTACTCTTTTTTCTTTGTTCTTCGGTGGTGTTTTTTTTCTTTCTCGCCTGAGCTGCAACATTCTTCCCTTGAGAAAAAAGCTTTACCCGGAAGATAATTATTTCCAGGTAAAATTGTTGTTGTTCCTCATTTTTAGTAACTTTTCTCATTCTCAGATCGAAACTGTCCTACTTTTTTTTTTTTTTAATAGCTCAAATTCTTAGACTTTTGCTTAACATTACCCCTAGTGTTAATTCCACTCATTTTTAAAAAAATTCTTTAATTTCTTCAGTTACTTCGTCTACTTGATTTTTTTTCATCTTGTTTTTGTGTTTTTTTTTTCTTCTTCTGATTTCTGAATTCGCTCCGTTGGTCGAAAATGTAGCCGTTGTTCCTGATTTTTCTGTTATCTTCTTGTACTCAATCTAAAACCTGAATACGAACAAAAAAAAGTTTTTTTTTTGGAGCTGTACTATTTCTTTTGTTGTCGTTGCTGTTGTTGTTGTTCATCTGTTTTTTTTGTTTTCTTTCTATTTTCTCAGCTCAAAAACTCAAAAATGGAGCTCTTCCGCAACTAAAATCTGTACAACGGAGAAGTGTGGGTCGAGGAGAGATGTATAAAGCACTGATTTTTTCAGTCTTGTTGGTGTCGGTGGTGTTGGTGACGACTCCGGTGAGATCTCTAGACCCGCCTTTAAACGACGACGTTTTGGGTCTCATTTTGTTCAAAGCTGATTTACGAGATCCAGAGCAAAAGCTAGCTTCTTGGAACGAAGATGACTACACTCCTTGTAGCTGGACCGGAGTCAAATGTCATCCCAGAACGAATCGTGTCACTGAGCTAACCCTAGATGGCTTCTCTCTCTCTGGTCGAATTGGTCGTGGGATACTTCAGCTTCAGTTTCTTCATAAGCTCTCTCTCTCCAACAACAATCTCACCGGAATCATCAACCCTAATTTTCTGCTGAGCCTTGTTAACCTTAAAGTTGTCGACTTGAGCAGCAATGCGTTGTCTGGTTCGCTACCTGATGAGTTTTTCAAGCAATGTGGGTCGTTAAGAGTTTTGTCTCTTGCCAAGAACAAGCTTACTGGGAAGATTCCGGTTAGTATAAGCTCGTGCTCGTCTCTTGCTTCTTTAAACTTGTCTTCGAATCGTTTTTCTGGTTCTATGCCTTCGGGGGTTTGGTCTTTGAACACTCTAAGATCGCTTGATTTGTCGAGGAATGAGTTAGAGGGAGAGTTTCCTGTGAAGATAGACAGATTGAACAACTTGCGTTCTCTTGATTTGAGTAGAAACATGTTATCTGGTCCTATTCCTAGCGAAATTGGGAGCTGTATGCTGCTCAAGACTATTGATCTTAGTGACAACTCTCTATCTGGGAGCTTACCAGTTACATTTCAGCAGCTCAGTTTGTGTTATTCTCTAAATTTGGGAAAGAATGCGTTGGAAGGGGAAGTTCCAAAGTGGATTGGAGAAATGAGGAGTCTTGAGACTTTGGATCTTTCTATGAACAAGTTTTCAGGGCAGGTTCCAGACTCCATANTTGTTCAAAGCTGATTTACGAGATCCAGAGCAAAAGCTAGCTTCTTGGAACGAAGATGACTACACTCCTTGTAGCTGGACCGGAGTCAAATGTCATCCCAGAACGAATCGTGTCACTGAGCTAACCCTAGATGGCTTCTCTCTCTCTGGTCGAATTGGTCGTGGGATACTTCAGCTTCAGTTTCTTCATAAGCTCTCTCTCTCCAACAACAATCTCACCGGAATCATTAACCCTAATTTTCTGCTGAGCCTTGTTAACCTTAAAGTTGTCGACTTGAGCAGCAATGCGTTGTCTGGTTCGCTACCTGATGGGTTTTTCAAGCAATGTGGGTCGTTAAGAGTTTTGTCTCTTGCCAAGAACAAGCTTACTGGGAAGATTCCGGTTAGTATAAGCTCGTGCTCGTCTCTTGCTTCTTTAAACTTGTCTTCGAATCGTTTTTCTGGTTCTATGCCTTCGGGGGTTTGGTCTTTGAACACTCTAAGATCGCTTGATTTGTCGAGGAATGAGTTAGAGGGAGAGTTTCCTGTGAAGATAGACAGATTGAACAACTTGCGTTCTCTTGATTTGAGTAGAAACATGTTATCTGGTCCTATTCCTAGCGAAATTGGGAGCTGTATGCTGCTCAAGACTATTGATCTTAGTGACAACTCTCTATCTGGGAGCTTACCAGTTACATTTCAGCAGCTCAGTTTGTGTTATTCTCTAAATTTGGGAAAGAATGCGTTGGAAGGGGAAGTTCCAAAGTGGATTGGAGAAATGAGGAGTCTTGAGACTTTGGATCTTTCTATGAACAAGTTTTCAGGGCAGGTTCCAGACTCCATAGGCAACCTTCTAGCACTGAAAGTTCTTAACTTTTCTGGGAATGGGCTTATTGGTAGCTTGCCGGACTCAACAGCCAACTGTATCAACCTCTTGGCCTTAGATATAAGTGGGAATTCACTGACTGGAAAGCTTCCCATGTGGATATTTCAAGATGGTTCTCGTGATGTTTCTGCATTAAAGAATGATAACTCCACTGGAGGTATCAAGAAGATCCAGGTGTTGGATCTCTCGCACAATTCATTCTCTGGCGAGATTGGAGATGGACTAGGAGATCTTAGAGACTTGGAGGGTTTGCATCTGTCCAGAAACTCTCTTACCGGCCCCATCCCCAGTACCATTGGGGAACTAAAGCACTTGGTCGTCCTTGATTTGAGTCACAATCAGCTTAATGGAACGATTCCTCGAGAAACAGGTGGAGCTGTTTCTTTGGAGGAGTTGAGACTAGACAATAACTTGTTGGACGCAAATATTCCGCCTTCCATCAAGAGTTGCAGTACCCTTCGGTCTTTGTAAGTCTCTTTTCTTGAAGATGCATTCAGTTAAAGATTTTCTCAGTAAAGATTCTGTCTTTAACAGTATATTATGTTTCATGTTTCTCTCAACAGGATCTTGTCACATAACAAGCTGCTAGGCTCAATTCCACCAGAACTCGCAAAACTTACAAAGCTCGAAGAAGTCGACATATCATTTAATGAACTTACCGGAACGCTTCCTAAACAGTTGGCTAATCTCGGCTATCTTCACACCTTCAACATGTCTCATAACCATCTCTTTGGGGAACTACCTGCAGGGGGGATATTCAACGGATTGTCTCCGAGTTCAGTATCAGGAAACCCGGGTATTTGTGGTGCTGTTGTCAATAACTCTTGTCCAGCTGTTGCCCCTAAACCGATTGTGTTGAATCCTAATTCAACTATCGATCCTTACTCGGGTGAATTAAGGCCTCCTGGTGCTGGTCACAAAAGGATACTCCTTAGTATATCTTCTTTAATAGCCATTAGTGCTGCTGCAGCCATTGTGGTTGGTGTAATAGCCATCACAGTGCTTAATCTGAGAGTGCGCGCATCAACGGTTTCAAGATCAGCTGTACCGCTCACGTTCTCAGGAGGAGATGACTTCAGTCGATCTCCCACTACTGATAGCAACTCAGGGAAGCTTGTGATGTTCTCAGGTGAACCTGATTTTAGCACGGGAACACATGCTCTGCTTAACAAAGACTGTGAGCTCGGCCGAGGTGGATTTGGTGCAGTGTACCGAACAGTTATCAGAGATGGGTATCCCGTGGCTATCAAGAAGCTCACTGTCTCGAGTCTTGTCAAGTCTCAGGAAGAATTCGAAAGAGAGGTCAAGAAACTTGGGAAACTCAGGCATTCAAATCTGGTTAAACTCGAAGGTTATTACTGGACGACATCTCTTCAGCTTCTTATCTATGAGTTTCTCTCTGGTGGGAGTTTATATAAACACTTACACGAAGCACCAGGAGGTAGTAGCTCGCTTTCTTGGAATGACCGGTTCAATGTCATCCTCGGTACAGCCAAATGCTTAGCATATTTGCACCAATCAAACGTCATCCACTACAACATCAAATCGAGCAATGTGTTGCTAGACAGCTCTGGTGAGCCTAAAGTTGGAGACTACGGATTAGCAAGGCTATTACCCATGCTAGATAGGTACGTTCTGAGCAGCAAGATACAGAGTGCTTTGGGATACATGGCTCCAGAGTTTGCCTGTAGAACGGTGAAAATAACAGAGAAATGCGATGTTTATGGATTCGGAGTCTTGGTTCTTGAAGTGGTTACAGGTAAAAAACCTGTGGAGTATATGGAAGATGATGTTGTGGTTCTGTGTGATATGGTGAGAGAAGCTCTTGAAGATGGAAGAGCAGATGAATGTATTGATCCGAGGCTACAAGGGAAGTTTCCGGTAGAAGAAGCTATTGCAGTGATAAAACTAGGGCTTATTTGCACTTCTCAGGTTCCATCAAGTAGACCACACATGGGAGAAGCTGTTAACATATTGAGGATGGTCAGATGCCCTTCAGGGAGCTCAGATGAGTTGGGTTCGAGTTGAAAAAATCAAAACTAACATGTGATTTTCACTACCAAGTTCCGGCGAAGAGGAATCCGGTTTGTTCATTTGGGTTTGTAAGAGTCTAAGATATCCTTGTCTGTGTTTTTTTCTTTGATGAATCTCCGAAGTTTTATGTTTTGTGTCATCTAGTTTTAGTTTCAGTTTCACTGTTTGTAGCTTCCTCTGTTTATTGTTCTTAACATTAGTGTTTTATCGGATTTGTCTTCACCGGGTTCCATAATTTGGGACTCTTTTGTTAAAATCTTTAATTGTTATGAAAGAAAAATGTAGTATTCATTTCAGAGCAAGTGCATTAGCGTTAGTTTGGTCCGTCCTTCGTTCTGAAAATTATAAATTTAAATCGAAATAAACAGATTAACAAAGAAACGTTCCTCCAAACGGGACGTAATTTGCTGCGTCCTTCATTACACGTGGCAGCTTCATCGTCGAAGAAAGGAGCAGATGAAGACGATGCAGAGTCGAAACAGAGGAAGAGATTAAAAACCCTAGCTTTCGATAACCAACTGCTCTCTGATTCTCCGGCGAAATCTAATTCCTCTCTCAAACCTTCAAAGCAAGTTCGAAACACCATGGCACCGACATCATCCGCAAGTCTCAGCGCAAAAATCGTTTCCTCTTCTCCTTCCCTGGTCTTCTCGCTCCTATCTCCGGCGCTACCATCGGCGATCTCGATCGATTGTCTACTAAAAACCCTGTCCTTTACCTCAATTTCCCCCAGGTTAGGTTAGATTCCTAAATTGGGTCACTTGTGTTACTCAATGTTGAGGCGTTACTGCTGCTTTATGTGTTCTGAATCGTTGAAAAGTGTTGGTTCTTTTAGGGTCAGATGAAGCTTTTTAGAACGATTTTGTATCCTAAGAACGGATACTTGACTCTTCAGTTCTTTAGAGGCAAAAATGTCTTATGTGATGATTATTTTGATAATATGGTTAGTCTCTTTTTTTAGAGTTCATTCTCTTTTTCTGTGTGTCTTCAACTCTAGAGCAATTTTGGCAATGCACGTTGTGTAGATTGTGTTCTCTGAGTCATGGTGGATTGGGACAAAAGAAGAGAATCCTGATGTGAGATGGAGAAGAGAATCCTGATGGGAGAATGAACAGTTATTAGTTCTTTAAGTTATGTTTCTGTGAGATGGAGAATGAGAGAAATTGCGACGAGACTGATGAATGATGATTATGTTGCACAAAGCAAGAATTGGATAATGGATTCATCATGCTTAATCGAGTTATGTATAAATCATCTCTGCTCATTTTAATACAACAAAAGAAAACCGTCTCTCATGTATCTATACTGTGTGATCAAGACAATATACCTTTTATCATTTTTTTTCAAAATTAAAACATCATTACACTTTACTTCTTCAACAGATCCATCACATTGAGCATTAAAAAATAAACTAAGAGGATCCTTGCAGGAACTTGTCGACTCTATGATTAGTTACAGATGACAGAAACTTCATGCAAATAGGAGGTTTAACTCCAGCTATAGCAAGCACTGAACTTGGCAAAGTCCAGATTCTATCTCCACATATCAAACCAGAAGCCATTGCTGTTGCAAAAGCTTCAGCCTTTGGCGCATCTAACCTCTCTCAGTCAAACAAAATAAAACTCCCCACGCACATGTCAATCGCAAAGTAAGGCCCTAAGAAAAATGGTATAGCCATAGCCATGGGAAGTGGAACAAACCTTCTCCACTTTGAGAGACACCAATGCTCATACCAAACTTAAGAAACTCTGAATATAATTTTATTATATTTGAGGGACCAAAATGTGTCCTACACCAATGCCCATGCTCTCAGGTTTCAACCTTCTTTTAGCAGTCATATACTTAAAAGATAAAGTTTCTTGTGAGACAAACAAAAGAAGCTTAGGGCTAAGAACATCCAGAATCAAGAAAGAGCTATATAATACTCCCAAGAACTTCAAGAAGCTTCATTTGTTGCAACCATGTGCATGGGACTCTGTGAAAACTCATCAATTAGTCTCTTCTGATCTTTATTGGATTATGGGAATCGAGGAAACGTCTCAAGAATCGGTAATTAAACTACATTATTTGCTTTGGCTTTTAGAGTAATTACTAACAGAAGAACCCTAGTTTCAATGGCCAATAAAAGAGGAATTGAGCATGCCCTGTCTGAAACAGACCATGTTTTTCTCTCTCGGAGTTGGGAAAGAAGAAATTAATACGACAGTGGAAGTATAAATTTATCGTTTCAATAAAAGAATAGAAGACAACGATGTACTAACTAAATTCACATCGTCCAAATCAAAAACCGAGCCTGGTGCAAAAAATTTCTAAGTACTTTTTAATTCACAACTTGAAATTTCATTGGAAAAATAAACGATTGCATTAAATTGAGATGGCATTCTAACGTTTTGAGTATTTCTAACCCATAATTGCTAACCTTTTCTCATTTCAATTAATGGAACCTGAAAAAAAAAAACTTAAACGTTACGAGTCAATTTCTTCGGTTTACGATAGTATACATTTTTACTGTTTGTGGGACAAGAAAACAATAGACACGGTTTAAACTTTTGAGTTTTTTTTTACATGTTTATACTTTGTGCAATCTTTTATTGAAGGGAAAAAAAAGCACAGACTAACTTCTAATATGTAACAGCATAACCGGTCCAAGGATAATTATAGATAAATTTGCAGAACTCGGAGTTGCTCGTAGGTAAATGAGGGTATGTTCTGGAATGTCTTATCAACAACGAGTATAAGTGGTAGTAAGCTTGGGAGTTGATGGTAGCACTAGCACCGATTCCTTTCTTTCTACAACTCGTAGAGGGTGATGTGCCAAGTCAAAGAAATCGTTTCATCACTTCACGAGTGTTTTGATTCATAAGAGCATTGAAATGGAGCCAAATCATAGAATAGTATACGAATGACTAGAGGAACAAAGGTTTATTATACCGTCCTTATTTAAACCAGCAGGCCTTAAATCTCTAATCCATTCTCGACAGATTTACGCGGCAAAGAGCTGTAATGATCCAATAATACATACAATCATCACAATTATGTTTAGTTCCACGTCGTCGTCGTCGTTTATTCATTTTCTTCTTCTCTGTCCCCGTGGTCGACTCCGGAATTTTCTCGTCGGCATAGGATTGGAGTCTAAACTTGGCTTGCTGCTATGATTTCTATTTTCTACATTTACACCCCCGATCCATCTACACTTTTAGCATATATTGTAATGTGATGGAGTATCATATCATATAGGAAACTCTTGATCTTTACAAGTTGGTCTATTATAAGTTTTCTACTACAATAGTAACAAACTAACAATGTTCTTTGGTAAAACCAATCACTATAACCAATCAACTTAACCTTTTGTTATTTACATTTTAGTTCACCAAATCATTTGATCATATCCATAAGGGTTTCATAATCAAAACCCAAAGTGAATAAAAATATACAGATCAATCCTTTTGACTTGTTTCATTGACCAGTCTGCACCAACCACGAGTTATTCAACTGTGACATAGCCGTCTCCCGGAAGCTCTTAACCTTAACCAAGCAGAAATGTGTGCAAACCGTCCCCATACCGGACCCAACCCGGGTCGTCTTCAATAAATAACAAACCGGTCCAGAATCCGTTCCTCTTCCTTGCGCCACAATCCCCCACGCGCTTGTATCTCCACACGCGCCACCGTCGCTGTGGTAATCATCCTCACCATCATCTCCTTC
The DNA here is from genome assembly GCF_000633955.1 of Camelina sativa. Lineage (NCBI taxonomy): Eukaryota > Viridiplantae > Streptophyta > Magnoliopsida > Brassicales > Brassicaceae > Camelina > Camelina sativa. The sequence continues at coordinate 17,327,156 of NC_025690.1, read as the reverse complement.
TCGATCCGCTACATCGTCGTCCGTAAGCTTCTCCACGAATATAACCCCCTCCGGCGTCCTCTCTTCCCCTCTACCCCACCTCTCTTTCAATTCCGGCCAATCCTCCGCCTCCGGACTCGTCGCCGTCGTAGTCAAGCGACCGTTCGCCTCCGCGTATAAGTGCATCAACAACGGAGACTCCCTAAGATTCTTAACGATCTCAACAACCGAATCCCTCAACCACACATCAAGCTTCTCCCTCGACACAACAGATCCGCTACGTTTCCTCTCACCGACCCGATCGATCTTCACCGCCGCGGACGGTGGTGGTGCAAATTCATCCATCGACATCGAAACCTTCCCGATCTCACAAAAATTACGCCGATTCGTCACCGGAACAACACAAAACGATCGAGAATTCAAATCCACCGTGCGCCGATCACAACGAACGGCACATGCACTTCCTCCGCAACAAATCCTCGCAGACGCCGCCATCTCCAGAAGATTCAATTGCAGATAGACGAATCGGAGAAGAGATGCGGATTTTAGATTGGAGATTGCTTCACGCAATTATATATGAATGAATTTAATTTGAAGGTTTCTTTATAGAAGAAGAAGCAATCACAATTCACACCAATGGTTTGTTTTGTTTGTTGCTTATAAGAATATACGTTTAACTGACGCAGCCACACACAATCCAATGGCAATGACATGATTAGTTTATTTTTATATATATATATATAACTATTTTTTTTTTGTTGTTTAATTATATTCTCCAGCATGGAGGAGTTGTGTAAGTTGTTTGTGATCCGACGGTTGAGATTTAGGGATAGTAGAAATCGCGTTTAACTTATTCTTCACGTTATCCTCAAAAGTCTGAGGTGGCTTTAGGTAGATTATTTCCGGGAAAGTGCGTAAACGATAATGACTCGATTGAGATTTGATATTAACCGTTGGATTTAAATCGGACGGTTGGATTTTACGTGAAGCCGATATGAGGGTAGGAGAACGTGGCGACGCGGTTTAGCTGTGTGCATGGCTTGGGCGGGCACACGCTGGTGAGTGATTTAAACTGTGGAGTTCTTGTGTCTTCCACGTCATTTTTAATCTACACCATTGATTACGCCACTTCAGACTCCACGGTGTACATTAAATTGTATTGGGCCTTTCGTTTCGAGTTTTTGAAAAAAGTTTTGTGGTTCGTATGATTTTATGGGCTTTGCTTGTTTTCTTTTCATTTTCGCTATGGACTTCCCTAACATTTATTTTACTAATTTCCTTGTAATAGAGATAGACCATGGCCGGTTGCACCAAAGAGAATATGGCCATGGTCCCGTAACTCTACACAAATGAAATAATGAAATAAGGAAATAAAAACACGCGGAAACAACTAACCAATGATTTCACGTGACACATGGCTGCTTATTGCGCTGACACAATAATGTGAATTTGCGTTGATCTTTTTGCATATAAGGATTGGATCATTGGACTAGTGTTTGGATTTATATCGGGTTTGCATTTTACGTTTCTGATATAGGAACCTAGAAGAAGGAACCTATGTGCATAGATGTAAATAAGCAAATGGTTGATAACACTGTTATGCTTATTCAATAGATGATAGATGGAAAGCAGCGAAAAAATGGTAAATAGTAGTTCTGGGCATTCGGTTCTACCGGGTTAATTAGTTCGGGTTACTCAATTTTTCAAATTTTCGGTTTTCTATAAATTCAGCCGAATTGAACCGAATAAAAGTTCAGTTCGGGTTATTCGGTAATCGGGTTATTCAGGTCGGTTATTAAAATTAAAATCAATTCCGAAATAAACCGAATTTTTTTCTAATTCGGTTTATTCAAACCGAATTAGATCGAATTTATGATAATGGACCATAAAAATTACAATTACAAACCATTAAATCATAGGCCAAGCCTATACACGAGCCCAAATTAAAGAACAAACACAAGTCCATCAAAAATTAGGGCTCATGGACTCCACGCCGCTACTTTCTTCCGGAGCCGCCGGATCTGCGATGGTGACGTTGATGATGGCATCCAAAGATCTCCCGGTAAAGAAATATGCCCTGTCGAGATCACCTACAGTCATCAAAACAACATGCAATCCTTCATCTAAAACTGAAAGATAGGAAAAAAAAAATGATAAGCAAGTAGATCTAAGGAGTTAGTAACTCCGAGTTACCAACCGTGAAATATGCTTTAAGAAGACATAAAAGATAGAGAATTCTAGATTTTAAGATGAGCTTACAAAACAAAGGGTTTCCAAACAATTTCACAAACTAAGGCAAAAAAAGAAAGCATTACCACTCCGAAATCCGCGGTTAGGATTTGTGTTAGACAAAGGTAGATTTCTACACAATGTTTGACAGAAAGAGGAGTTGTATGTGACAATGATGAAGAAGAAAGGTGATGATGACGGGTGATTGAAAAGTTTCGACTAATCTCACTTTGTAATCGCCTATTTTCAGAGAGAGGCAAGGTCGAGACTCGAAAGTCAAAACGAGGACAAGAAATGAGTTAATGTGGGCAATATTTGTTTTTAGGGCAACATGTTTTTGGACTGAGTAAAAATAAAATAAAAACATTAGTGGACTGGATCACTATTATTGGATATTTATTAAACAAAAATATTAGTGGATCATATGGTCCATCAGCCTTTTGTTGGGCTTACTAAAAAACAATTAGAACCAGCTCAACGCTAAAACAAATTAAAAAGAACAAATAGAATTTATCTAACCTAAATCGATCGTGAGAGAGAGGGGATTAATGGCCGCCAGCCGCGACTTCTCCTTCTGCAAAACACACATACGCCAACAGGTGAAGAAGAAGATGGAGTGATGTAGAACAGAAACCGAATAACCGATCGGTTTTAGCCCGCCGAACCGAACCGAATCAAAAACCGAAATTCCCTAAAAATTCTGCCGATCGGTTCGGAAGTTCCTTCATTTTCGGTGCCTGAAAACCGAAGAAGTCGGTTCTTTCAGTTTGTTCCGAACACCCAGGCCGAGTAAATAGACAAATGGTTGAAAACACTATTCTGTCTATTTGGTAGCAGTGGAAGATGAATAGATAGATAGGTGGATTGAAAGACGCCACATAGATCTGTGAAAAGATATATGATAAGTCAAATCTCAGTCTTCAGGGATTCACACACAAGAAGAACGAGAAAGAGTGGTTGCTTCTATCTCAGAATAAAACCTAAGAAAACTTTCATTTTATTTCATAAAAACCTCAAAGGTTACAATGCTGAAAAGGGTCCTTATATAACGATCCAGCAGCGGGGAACCTTCTAGGGTCGAAATTATTATAAATAAAAAGGACTGAATTTGCAAAATAACAGACTCAAATTTAGGACCTAAATAAAATAAAAGACTCAATAAAGACCCAACGATCGATTCCTCCAAAACAAGAAAAGAACCATCATTTATTATTTGAATTCAAACACTTACCTTGGTCATAGCTCTCATGCACGCTCCAGCCCTTTATTGATTATTTCAGAAATGATGAAAAGAACGGGTTCTTTAATTCTTTGTAGAACTAGCAGAAATGATGCTTTTTGAGTCTTCTCTTTGGAATCTTCTAGCTCAATGAGAGTAATCAGACTTTCAATGAACTTGTTGAATTGTTCCCTTAAGGTCCTTACTCCCAACCTTGTCATAGGTTTGTGTACCATTGTTGGCAGAACGGATTCTTCAAGAAATGGTAGAATGGGTTCTTCAAGAACTGGAAGAACGGGTTCTTCTGGAAGTTGAATACTGATGTCCTCATCATTCCCTCCCTCTTGAGAAAGTTTGGTCTGCAGAACTATTTCATCTGCATGGAAAGGAGATAAATCAGCAACATTAAAGGTTGGAGAAATGTTCAACTCACCTGGTAGCTCAATCTTGTAGGCGTTGTCATTGATTTTCTCTAAGACCCGAAATGGTCCATCTCCTCTTGGTGACATCTTGGACTTTCTTTCCTTGGGAAATCTTTCTTTTCTCATGTGTAACCAGACCCAATCTCAGGTTCAAACGTCAGCTCCTGCGGTGCTTATCCGCATGCTCTTTGTTCTTTGCGCTTTTCTTCTCAAGCTTCTCTTTAACTCTTTGGTGAAGTTTCTTCACAAGGTCAGCTTTGGTGACTCCTTCTGCACTAGAATAATCAGCTTGGGGCAGAGGTGTGATGTCTAATGAGGTTAGAGGATTAAAACCATAGACAACTTCAAATGGAGAGAATTTGGTACCAGAATGCTTAGCATGATTATAAGCAAATTCAATATAGTGTAAACAAGATAATCAGTTTCGGAAATTCTTACCCACCGTAACTCTCAAAAAAGTGGAGAGAGTACGATTAACTACCTCAGTTTGGCCATCAGTTTGAGGATGACAAGTGGTGGAGAAGAGTAGCTTAGTTCCTAGCTTTTTCCACAAAGTCTTCCAAAAGTGGCTGAGAAATTTGGTGTCTCGATCTGAAACAATGGTCCTTGGGACTCCATGTAAACGCACAACTTCTTTGAAAAAGAGTTCACAAGTTTGAGTAACATCATTTGTCTTGTTACATGGAATGAAATGCGCCATTTTAGAGAATCGGTCCACCACAACAAAGATAGAATCTCGGTTGTTAATCTTAGGCAGTCCTAAAACAAAATCCATAGAAATATCTACCCATGGTAGATTAGGAATAGGCAAAGGCATGTATAAACCATAAGGATGTGACCTGGATTTTGCTTTCAAGCAAGTGATGCACTTTGCGCAGAACCTTTCCACATCTCTTTTCAAATGCGGCCAAAAGAAATGTTCCTTAAGAACACTGAGAGTTTTATCACGCCCAAAATGTCCCATAAGTCCTCATCCATGTGCTTCTCCTATTAGCAGCTCTATCATAGATCCTTGTGGAATTCACAACTATTTGTCCTGAAAGAGAAATCCATCATGTTGGTAGTATGACCCATAAGCGGCTTTGCTTGTTTCCTTAAAGGCTTCTTTGAAATCTGGATCCTCCACATATAGACCTTTGATATGATCAAATCCCATGACTTTAGCCTCCATTGTAGTGATCAAAGCATGTCTCCTTGATAAAGCATCATCTACAATGTTCTCTTTGCCCTTCTTGTACTTAATCACATATGGAAATGTCTCTACAAATTCAAGCCATCTTGCATGTCTCTTCTTAAGTGTAGTTTTTCCTCTTAGGTGCTTGAGTGTCTTATGATCTGTATGAATAACAAACTCTTTGGATAACAAATAATGTTGCCAAGTTTCTAGAGATCTAACCAAAGCGTAGAGCTCTTTATCATATGTTGGATAATTAAGTGCAGCTCCACTAAGTTTCTCACCGAAGTATGCTACTGGTTTTCCTCCTTGAGTTAGAACAACACCTATTCCTGTACCAGAAGCATCACATATAATCACAAACATTTTATCAAAGTTAGGAAGTACCAAAACGGGTGCATGTGTGAGGCTGTTTTTGAGCAGATTGAATGCATTCTCTTGTGCTTGAACCCATTTGAATTCCACATTCTTTTTAATCATTGATGTCAAGGGTGCAACAATGGTACTAAAATCCTTCACAAATCTCTTATAGAAGCTAGCCAGCCCATGGAAGCTCCTAACATGTCCAATGGTTGTTGGAGTTGGCCAGTCTTATATAGCCTTGATCTTTTCCTCATTGACCTTTAGTCCCTGCGAACTCACAACAAATCCTAAAAACACAACTTGATCAGTGCAAAATGTGCATTTCTTAAGATTAGCATAGAGATGCTCAGCCTTAAGCGCTTTTATCACCATTTCAAGATGTTTTACGTGATCTGCAAGACTTGTGCTATAAATCAAGATATCATCAAAATAAACAACCACAAACTTACAGATGTCCTCCCTTAAGACCTGATTCATTAACCTCATGAAGGTGCTTGGGGCGTTGGTGAGTCCAAATGGCATGACTAACCACTCATATAATCCTTGTTTTGTCTTGAAAGCCGTTTTCCATTCATCACCTTCTTTCATTCTCACTTGATGATAACCACTCTTTAGATCAATTTTAGAAAAAACAGTAGCTCCATTAAGCTCATCTAGCATGTCATCAAGCCTTGGAATGGGATGTCTATATTTGACAGTGATGTTGTTGATTGCTCTGCAGTCTACACACATTCTCCAAGTTCCATCTTTCTTAGGCACTAGAAGAACCGGTACAGCACAAAGGCTTAGGCTTTCACGAATGTAGCCCTTCGACATTAGATCACGAACTTGCTTTTCCAGCTTTTTTGCTTTTTTAGGGTTTACTCGGTAGGTTAGTCTATTAGGTAGTGGTGCTCCCGGAACTAAATCAATTTGATGTTCAATTCCTCTTATAGGCGGTAGTCGAGGTGGTATCTCCTCAGGGAAGACCTCTTTAAACCTTCCTAATAGTTCAAGCACTTCTGGTGGTAAGTCTTTCTCTTCTTGACCTGAAAACAAAACTTCCTTAAAGATCATTAGTAGGCACCTTATCCTGTGAATTAATTGATTTCAAAGCAGTAGAAAGTGTTATGTTAAGATTGGTTTTGTTTGACTTAGCTCCTTTTGACATGGTCTGTTGCATGTCATGCACTTCTTGAGGGGTGAGTGGAGCTAGAGTATGCTTCTTGTTGTTGTGCGAGAAAGTGTAGTAGTTGGTTCTACCATTGTGTAAAGTCTCCTTATCAAATTTCCATGGCCGTCCTAGAAGAAGGTGTCCAGCTTGTATAGGAACCACATCACACATAACTTGATCTGAATATTTGCCTATGGTGAATTGTATGGTGACTTGCTCAGAGATCCTTAGTTCAGCCTCATCATTGAGCCACTTAAGTCGATATGGATGGGGATGCTTTGTCTTTTGGAGACCTAACTTATCAACCAAATACTTGCTGGATACATTAGTACATGAACCACCATCAATGATTACCCTACATACCTTGGAGTTTATGGAGCAGCGAGAGTGGAAAATATTTTCTCTTTGAATTGTTTCAGGATAAAAAAGAGTGCTAAGAGCCCTCCTTATGACTAGAAGCTCTCTCATCTCTGGATAGTCCACAATATCCTCCTCAGATTCAACACGTTCTTCTTCTTCATCTTGTGATTCATACTCTCTATTGGCTTTAAGGATCATTACTCGCTGGTTTGGGCACTCTCTTGCATAGTTTCCTTTTCCCTGACATTTAAAACAAGTAATATCACAAGCTCTTTGGTTAGTAGGCTTACCTTGCTCTGGTTTGGTTACTTTTGATGCCTCAGGTGCAACTCTTTTAAATCTCTGGTCCACATCAATAGGTTTTCCCTTGTCTAAAGGTTTCCTAGGTGGCGGTGTCCATGGAGTCTTACTACGGTTAGTAGAGGCTGTCTTCCTTTTGATGTATTGTTCAGCTTGGACTGCTAGGTGCAACAACTCTTCAAGATCATGATAGGTTTTTCTTTCCACCTTTATAGCAATCCGATCATGAAGACCATCTAGAAACTGTGCCATCAAGTTCTCCTCAGACTCTTCTACCTCCAATCTGTTTTTAAGAGATTCAAACTCTTCAAAGTATTCCTCAACAGATTTGTTTCCTTGTGAGAGCTTGCGGAACTTCTTTTGTAGCAGCGAGAGTGGAAAATATTTTCTCTTTGAATTGTTTCAGGATAAAAATGAGTGCTAAGAGCCCTCCTTATGACTAGAAGCTCTCTCATCTCTGGATAGTCCACAATATCCTCCTCAGATTCAACACGTTCTTCTTCTTCATCTTGTGATTCATACTCTCTATTGGCTTTAAGGATCATTACTCGCTGGTTTGGGCACTCTCTTGCATAGTTTCCTTTTCCCTGACATTTAAAACAAGTAATATCACAAGCTCTTTGGTTAGTAGGCTTACCTTGCTCTGGTTTGGTTACTTTTGATGCCTCAGGTGCAACTCTTTTAAATCTCTGGTCCACATCAATAGGTTTTCCCTTGTCTAAAGGTTTCCTAGGTGGCGGTGTCCATGGAGTCTTACTACGGTTAGTAGAGGCTGTCTTCCTTTTGATGTATTGTTCAGCTTGGACTGCTAGGTGCAACAACTCTTCAAGATCATGATAGGTTTTTCTTTCCACCTTTATAGCAATCCGATCATGAAGACCATCTAGAAACTGTGCCATCAAGTTCTCCTCAGACTCTTCTACCTCCAATCTGTTTTTAAGAGATTCAAACTCTTCAAAGTATTCCTCAACAGATTTGTTTCCTTGTGAGAGCTTCCGGAACTTCTTTTGTAGCTCTCGGTGGTAATAAGCTGGGACATATCTCTTTCTTATCTGAAACCTCATATCATCCCAAGTAGTGATAGGTATATGCCTATGCCTCCTCCTCTCAGACACATCTCTGTCCCACCAAGCTAAGGCATTATCGGTAAGTTGAGCAACAGCTAAGGATACCTTTCTTTGTTCCGAATAGTTGTAGTAGCCAAAGATATGCTCCATACGTCTTTCCCAATCAATGTAAGCTTCAGGATTAACCTTTCCAGCAAATGTTGGCGGATTGAGCTTAAGATCATAGTCTCCTTCTCTTATGTTGTCTTCATATCGTCCTCTACCTTATTGGTAGTGTCTCCTTGGCCTTTGGTGTTATTTAAGATCTTAATGTTCTTCCTCTGAATCAGACTGATCTCCAACATCAACCTCATGGTTTCCTCTTGGCAAGTTACGAACTGGTGCTCTTGGTGCAAGTGGGGGTTGTTCAATTCGTGTCATGCTATCACCAAGCGTTTGAAGTTGGGCTTGGATAGCTGTAAGCATCTGAGCCATGTTCACCTCTTCTCCTTGTTCTCCCATGGTTCTAAACATTTTTCTGTAAGATTAGGAAAAGAGATCAAGTGTACAGGAAGTCGAAAAGTTCAAATAAGGAAAACTTCCAAAAACTGACAGATCTAGAATTTAGGGGAGGGGGGTTTAGCCAATCAAATCAACAGATCTAAACGGAATTTTTTTAGGGTTTTATTTTTAAAAGATGAACAATTAAAATAGAACAAGAACACACGAAAACAATAGATCTAAAAGGGAGAAACGAAATAAAACAAAACGAACTGAAACAAACACAAACTGAAGCAAACAAATGGAAATAAACTGAAACAAAAGGGATAGATAAAACATGATTTGGAGCGTTTAGCTCTGATACCAGATGATATAGGAACCCAGAAGAGGGAACCTATGTGGATAGATGGAAATAGGCAAATGGTTGATAACACTGTTCTACCTCTTCGATGGATAACAAAACGAACGGAAACAAACACAAACTGAAGCAAACAAATGGAAATAAACTGAAACAAAAGGGATAGATAAAACCTGATTTGGAGCGTTTAGCTCTGATACCAGATGATATAGGAACCCAGAAGAGGGAACCTATGTGGATAGATGGAAATAGGCAAATGGTTGATAACACTGTTCTACCTCTTCGATGGATAACAAAACGAACGGAAACAAACACAAACTGAAGCAAACAAATGGAAATAAACTGAAACAAAAGGGATAGATAAAACCTGATTTGGAGCGTTTAGCTCTGATACCAGATGATATAGGAACCCAGAAGAGGGAACCTATGTGGATAGATGGAAATAGGCAAATGGTTGATAACACTGTTCTACCTCTTCAATGGATGATAGATGGAATGCAGCGAAGAGATGGTAAATAGACAAATGGTTGAAAACAATGTTCTGTCTATTTGGTAGAAGTGGAAGATGCAGAGATAGAAGGGTGGATTGAAAGACGACACACAGATCTGTGAAAGGATCTATGATAAGTTAAATCTCAGTCTTCAGGGATTCACACACAAGAAGAAGGAGAAATGGTGGTTGCTTCTATCTCAGAAGAAAACTCTCATTTTATTTCATAAAAACTTCAAAGGTTACAATGCTGAGAAGAGACCTTATATAACGATACAGCAGCGGGGGACCTTCTAGGGTCGAAATTATTACAAATAAAAAGGACTGAACTTGCAAAATAACTGACTCAAATTTAGGACCTAAATAAAATAAAAGACTCAATAAAGACACAACGGTCGATTCCTGCAAAACAAGAAAAGAACTATCATTTATTATTTGAATTCAAACACGTACCTTGGTCATAGCTCTCATGCACGCTCCAGCCTTTCATTGATTGCTTTGGAAATGATGAAAAGAATGAGTTTTTTAATTCCTTTTAGAAGTGGTAGAAATGATGCTTTCAGACTTTTCTCTTTAGAATTTTCTAATCAAATTTTTAATGAACTTGTTGAATTGTTCCCTTAAGATCTTTACTTCCAATCTTATCATAAATTTGTATACTATTGTTGGCAGAATGGGTTTTTCAAAAAATGATAGAACAAATTCTTTAAAAACTGAAAAAACGGATTCTTCTAGAAGTTGAGTGCTGATGTACTCATCAGTTTGTCGATTGTGCCATAAACTACCCAAAGACAAAAGCACACACAACAAGAACATCATAATTAATAAGCATCGCAATAAGGTTGCGACACAAAACGAGCAACTATCAGACTTGGCAACTATGCGAAAGGCCTAAAGCCATGAAGCGTTATATATCGACAAGTGGATCAGTCAAATCTTACGTGGCTTAATATCTTCATATACTTGTCTAAATAAAATCCACCAATCGCTTAATTTAGTGTGTACATATATATATAAAACATAAAGCATGACCACTATCGTGTTTATTATCGTCCTTGTGATCTTCGCAGCTAATCTTCACGACGCCGGAGCAACAACCATGGACCCGTGTCTCGAATCAATGAAGACAGCTTCGCTGCCTGATCTTCCTTACGCTTATGATGCGCTAGAGCCAGCTATCAGCGAGGAGATCATGCGGCTACATCACCAGAAACACCACCAGACTTATGTTACTCAGTACAACAAAGCCCTTAACAGCCTTCGCTCTGCCATGGCCGACGGTGATCACTCCGCTGTCGTCAAACTCCAAAGCCTCATCAAGTTCAACGGCGGAGGTCAAAAGATAGCTCTAATTAAACGACTAAGATCTAATTAAAATCTTCCGGTAACTTGATTATATAATTTTTGCTTTGCTTATAGGTCACGTTAACCATGCAATCTTCTGGAAAATTCTAGCCCCTGTTCATGTACCAATATGTTACTTCTTCTTTACTCCCATCTTCAATATACGATTATTTTTGTTTCCTCTCTTATATAATGGGTCAAACTAAAATGGTATAGGAGGGAGGTGGCAAGCCACCTCATGATCCTTTGTCTTCGGCGATTGATGCTCATTTCGGATCCTTAGAGGGATTGATCCAAAAGATGAACGCAGAAGGCGCATCTGTGCAGGGATCTGGATGGGTGGTAAGCTTCTTGTTAGAGTCTCATTAACAATACGTTTGGTTAGTGATGAAAGTTACTAAATTATTCTGACATGACGTAAATATTCTGTTTTATTAGAATCGGATATGTGATGTGGGACTCTGTTTGAATGGAAAAAGAATATACTGTATATTATATCATTAATGTCCAGAAAAAAATGTGTTAATGTAACAAGTCTATAAGCAAACGATGAACCATTTCTTTCAGTTTATGAAACCTATGAAATTGTTGATTGATTGGTAATATAATTGGTAATTTCTTTTTTTGTGTTGGTTCTTTTGAATTAATTAGTGGCTTGGACTAGACAGAGAGCTAAAGAGACTTGTCGTTGAGACCACAGCCAATCAGGTAGATCAACGTATTAATTAAACTAATATGTAACATCATCAGCTATCAAGAATTTTTACAAACAAAAAAAAGAAGAAGAAACATTTGACATATAGAGAAAATACAGGATCCACTGGTGACTAAAGGAACACACTTGGTTCCTCTAATCGGGATTGACGTGTGGGAGCATGCGTACTATCCACAGGTACTCTGTCTAATCTCAATTATGACACTCCCTAGTATATATAGAGTAGTATGTAGAGCACATAAGTTTTAGTAAGGAATTATCGAGCTGAATGTTAACTATGATCAATTCGGTGCGGGTAATGCAGTACAAGAATGCAAGAGCGGAGTACTTGAAGAACATATGGAGTGTTATCAACTGGAAATATGCAGCGGACGTATTCGAGAAGCATAGCCGTGATCTTGATACAAACTGAGTTTTATGTATGTAAAAAATATGCATATGGAGTGTGTAGTTTTTTTTGTGGGGGGTTATGTTGTCTTGTTTGTAAAACAGAACAGAAGCTTTGAAAATGCCTGTGTAGTGTACCTTGAAAAGATAATAAATGTTTTGTTAATGGTTTTTTAGTTGTTGTTTTGGAAACTAACATAAAAGTAAGTTTATATTTGGTCTGGTTTGTTGAAACAGTTATAAACATATAGAAGATGTAAAAAGTTAAAATATACTTCTTCTGTAAAAGATGATTTTCTAAGATTTTTTCTTGTATTTTTTTTGTATACTTTAATCAATTAATATTAAAAAATTATGAATTTTAAGAATCAATAAATGAGAATTTAAAAGTTTGATAATTATAAAAATATGTTATTATAAATAAAGAATATATTTATAACTAAACATTAAAAAAAAATTTTAATTTATGTGAAAATTCTAAAATACCATCTATTGTAATACAGAAAGAGTAGTTAAAATAAATAAAGTTTTGATATTTGAGATTCAATAAATGATAAATTTGAATCAAAAGAATACTGAAAATTACAAATGGTTTTCTTAATAAAATTATTTGTATGTGGCGGCCCGTTTGCTAGAAAAACTTGAAGCAGATATGGGATTGAAATGGGTCAAACAAAGGCCCAAATAAGTCATAGTCAAATAAAACCCTAAACGGAAATGGTCGGCATATATTTAAAGATTGTTCCGCGAATTTTAGGGTTACTGCAATCTTGTGCTTCCTTGTCGCCGCCGCATCAAAGAGAATTGAAGCAAAGAAGAGGCTTGTATCTCTCTGCTGCACACCATGGCAAGTGTTCTCTCGTTCTTTGATTAAATTCATCGTTTAGAACACATAATCAAGCTCACAGAGACTTGGAAAGCAAAATTGTGTATTGAATTCGAGTTTGTTTTGTTGTTTTAGACTTTCAAACGTAGGAATGGTGGAAGGAACAAGCACAACCGTGGTCATGTGAACCCAATCAGGTGTTCCAACTGTGGCAAATGCTGCCCTAAGGTTCGATCTCCCTACTAATCATTTTCCGATACTAAGTTTTGTCTAAGAATGAAAATAAATTTGATTTGGTTATCTTACTTAATAGGATAAGGCGATCAAGAGATTCATCGTCAGGAACATTGTTGAACAAGCTGCCATTAGAGATGTTCAAGAAGCCAGCGTCTACGATGGTATGTGTTGCTTCCTCATTACGCGTTGTTTGATTGTATTTGTTTTTTTACCATTTTGGAATTTTGTGTGTTAATTTGATTTTGAAATGTTGTTGTGGATTGGTAGGTTACACTCTCCCAAAGCTTTACGCTAAGATGCAATACTGTGTCTCATGTGCCATCCATTCTCACGTTGTGAGAGTTCGATCCACCACCAACCGTAGGATTCGTACCCCTCCACCTCGTTTTGCCAGACGCAAGGTTAGCTCCTCAATACACTCATTTCAATTAAGACATGTGTTTTTTCCTTTTGTTTATGTCCTTAAGGCAATCAGTGTTCTTGTTCTGATTGTGTACTTCGGCAATCAGTTTTGCTTAACCTGTCGTGTTTTTTATTTATTTATAATAATTTGGAACTTCAATTGGTTTGAATTAGAACAATGTATCTGCATTTAGTGTAGAGTCAGCTGATTAGTCAATGTCGCTGGTTTTGATACATCTTAAGAATTATGTTAGACAGTCTACAGTGTATCTTATTTTGAAGAATTGTTTCAATCTCTAGTCTTGATTGATGCAAAAAGTTGACATGGTTGTAGTCTCTTGTATAAGTACTGTTGAGTGTATATTTTGGGGATAGTTTCTGACTGAATGATTTTAAAAAATCATAAATTGTTATAGGAGGATACTCCCAAGCCAGGACAACCTGGTCAGGCTCCTCGCCCCGCTGGTGGTGCACCTGCTGCTCCTCGTGCCTGAAGACTTTAAGAAGCTGGCAACCCAAAACTGTTTCTACTCTAGTTTCAGTCTCCTTTTTGTCTGAAATTTTTGAAGATGTATTCTACATTTTGTTAAAGATGATTTCGCCACATGAAGCTTTAAATGTTGTAGACCAATTTTTTCTCAGCTTATTTGACTTTACTCTTTCGACTCTTTTTGATTAGTGCAACTTGATACCCTTTGGTTGAAGTCAAGTATGAATGACGAAAGATTCACTCATTCTTAAACGATTTGGTATCTCCTAAGTTGTAATAAACTGACTAGTAATATGTTTGAGTATTGGGGCGTGATTGCTTTGTAAAGTAGAAACAGGAAGAAACAGAGATTACCGAAATTACCTACCAAAAATGTTACGAAAATTGTGATCCACAAAAGAAAAATATATCAAAAAGTCATTTCTTCAAATTATCTTGGGCAATCCTTACAAAATTTGACATGGGACAATCTGTTTTGAGAGCATTGGGGATAATGTGAGATCTGCTAACAGCATATCCCTCCTGCAAAAAATACAAAAAGCAGAGCCTTTTAGCGTTGTAATTTAACATCAGTTTCTTCAGAGATCAAAGCTGCCAAAGAATTCAATTAATTAATAGTTCACCTTAACTAGTGCACTCATCATCTTCTTCAACGGAGGTGAGTTCATCTTTGCACGGCTGGCCATCTGATATACAAAATAAACAAATCCTTATCATGTAATGTGGATGAAATACGTCCTTTCTTATCAATGCTATTAAATCTTATGGGTTTTAGAGGACCTCATCCATTTTGGTGTATCCAGGTGGCAGTCTTGGATCGCTCTCTTCAATCATTATGCTGAGAAGCTTCTCCAGATCCATCCCCGTGCCTTCACCGACCCACCCCAACTCCTTTGCCAATTCCAGCATTTCCGTCACATACGACGCATCGTGAAGCGGTCCAAGCCACATTGGTCCAGACACAACCAGTGAAGAAGAAGCCTTTGTATCACTGCAGGGACATCCCATCAAACCAAGTTCATCAAATCTCAATGTATGAGAATGGCCACATAGATTACAGTGCGTGACAAAACCATAGTTCCTGCAGTTGAAGACACAGGAAAACTCCAATTACAAAAAGCAACATAACCAACAATATTCAAATCCTATTAGTCAGAATTCAGAATGAAGAAACAACCTGTCCTCATGTAATTTCCCACGGTGAACCCTCAGCATGACTCGAAACACAGGTCCGTGATAAGAATAGTACGAGAAAAGGGGCGTAACATGATAACCAAGCAGAGCAGCCTCTCTCACAGCTCCACCTATAAGCATACGCAGACCAATCTCATTCCCAAAAGGCATAGGCCGAATAAATGCTCCATAGGCTGCTAAGGAACTACACATCAAAACAAACAAAGAAATGTTTAAACTTTCACATATTTCAGATGTTTACCAATGAACCCACTCATCAAAAACCGAATAAAATTCAGAAAAAGTAAAGCTTTTTTGACTCACTTATAAGGTCGGTGACCACCAGAAGAGTAGCCATCTGTTGAAGTCAAGTAAAGCAAACCGCCCAATCTCAATGTATTAAACGCATCTCTCAAAAAAGACGAATCGCTCCCAAACGAATCAATGTCAATCATATCGAAGAAATCAGCAACCATGTACCGCTCAATCATGGCTTTATTAGCCAACAAATGCGTCACAACCCATCTCCTCTCGTCTCCAGTACCTCTCTCCACTCTACTCAAATTATCAGTAATCACCTTCCGATTATCATCGTTGGCGTCGTTGGCCATCACGAAATCAGCATCAGCCTCAACAAGATAACGAAGCGACCTAATTCCGCATCCGCACATCGCGTCGAGCACCCGCAAGGTTCCATTAGATCTCTTGTACAGCGTCGCCGACAACACGCCGAGGTCTCGTCCTGTAGCGCTTTCGTGGCGGAAAAAAGTCTCTCCCGGTTCGAATTCGAGATCCCTCTCAATCTGAACCTCGGATTTCACGAGAATGGGATGAAATCTCCGTTTCGAGCTCTTGAATCGAGCTGAATTTGGGGATTTACATCTAGGGTTTTGAGATTTGTGCAGAGTGAGAGTAGAAGAAGATAGGGTTTTAGGAGAGAGAGTTAACAACATAGCGGGAAAAAAATTCTGATTAATGTTTTTTTTTTGTTTTTAATAATAATAAATCCTTTATCTAAATTAATTAGTCTTGTCCGAAATAAAGACACGTGTACGGATAAGATGAAACCTCGTATTAGTAAGCCACGTCATCAAGTTTATCATCGTCTACAGTAGATACCACGAAAAGATACGATACGCTTTCTTCCCATTCATGGAATTAGAGTTTCTGTTTCTGGACTTGGGAGAATTTTAGGGTCTTTTTTTTTTTTTTTTTTTTTT